>NW_016814816.1:371614-401420 GCF_001698545.2 Rhinopithecus bieti | reverse complement strand
CTGGAATGTTAATAGTAATAAAAAAGAAAGGTTTTTGCCATTTCAGCAACAAAACCTGAGACAATGTTCTTAGAATTCTAAGAGTTAAAAAACTTCAGAAGCAGTATATTCCAAAGGCCTTCTTAGCCAGTTTTCTAAAGTACAGAATGATCAATAAAAATCAGCCTGTAACTGTACCTTCCAAACGTCAATTGCAGAGAATCTGTGCATTCAATGGAATGCCAAATAGTACTGGCAGACATTTATAGAAAGAGAATGCTATGTTTGCATTGTTCTGTTAATAGCATGCTAACAAGTATATTTCCTGTAGAGTCACTAATGGACAGAAAAAAATATATAACAAAGCACTGAATAGTGGACAGCCATTCATGTTCTATTGGTCTACAGTTACTAGAGAGAAGAAAGAGTAAGTCCTATAATCTTAGGAGCTATAAAAAAGAATCCTCTCTTGTTAAATCTCAAGAGAATCTGAAGAGGGAATAAAAGAGAAAAAAGTCAGACAGATTATGCTGTCAATTTTAGTTGTCATAATGTGCTTCAGAGATAAAACATTCCTCTGAATGGCAATTGAACAGATGGAAATTTTCATTTTTGGTTAACTGGATGGAAGAATTGGACCAGTACCTAAAATGACTTTGAAATGAAGCTCAAACCCCCTCCCACAAGAAGGAAACAGATGCATCACTCCAGATACAAAATAAATTATTGAACAGTGCATATATTATATTGGCATCATTGTATCCAACTGTACATCTGCACAATGTTTTAGTCTCCTGGTGAGAGAACAGACATTTCTGAAAGGGAAAATAGGCAACTATTGAAGTGAATCAGATAAGTAGATCATTTGGGTAAGAAAAGCCAAAGTAACACTTCACTGAATTTTGAAGTTATTTATGCTGAGGAGAAGAAAGAACCATAAATTATACTGATTCCAATGTCCTTGAACTTATACATTGAATTAAATGTAGTTGATTCTGAAATATAAAATCATGTTTTCAGGATTTTCGTAATCTTAAATCAGAATGAATAAGAAAAAAATATGACTACTTAAGATCCTAAAGGAGTTAAGACTGAATACCCTCCTTGCTTGATCTGACAGAGAAGTAAGTGATACATTAAAGTAAAACTACAGTTCTTATTTTAAGCTAGTATTAGAGAAGACTCACAGAACAGGTAACTGAAAGAAGACTTGTTTGATGATTTAAAGTTAATAAGCAATCCTATGAGTTGTGAACTAAGGAAAGAGTTGAGTTGAGCTCCTTTTGATTATCTGAAGTTCCACCTCCTATACTTTCTGACAATGCTGTCCTGGTTGGTCCTTTCACACTGCTCTCACTGTCATCTCTTGCTTATTGATATAGCTGATCCATGTAGGCAACTTGCACCACCCTACCCTGCCACTCAGTTTTCCTATCAACCCTTTCCTGTCTTTCCCAACTCATTAAATCCTTAGTCCAGCTGCTAAGGAAATATGATGATACCACTTTTAGAGGGCAAGTCAAATAAGAAGGATTTATCATTTTGCTTCATTTTTAAGGTGTAATATTGGTTGGCATTGGGCCAGCAGCATTGCTGTGTTATATAAGGTGACCATATAAGAAGGTTTGATCAGGGGATGTGGATGATGCCTGAGATGCCAAACCCTGAGGTTAGTACTTAAAAGAGAAAGGAGCAAAAGAACAAATGTCTTCAATATAAAAATATTTTATAGTTTAATAATAAAAATTCCGACTTTTTATTTATTAAGTTATTCATCACAAGGTTATAAGATTTTACTAAATATCTAAAGTCATAAAATATTTTCTGAGACATGACTTCTAATCAAACTACATTTAATAAGGATTCAGTATCTTAAAGACCAATTAAATTCTGTATGTCTCGACTATTAGAACAGCATAGGTGGGGAAAATACCTTCAGGGCAACCCTACAAAATACTAATGGAGAGCAGACAGCACATAAGTGTGATGAATTATGAGTCTACATACATTGCTGCACAATCTACACAATGGTTTTCCCTTCAGAAATAAAAGTTGTACAGGGAAATTATTCACTGCGTTCTCCCAATCATTTTTAAACACAGGCAAATGTGAAATAGTGAAGAGCTCATTAAAGATATAGAAGACAAATATAACCTAAAAGTAAAAGTATAAGGAGGTTGGGCCCACCTGGACTTATCAGTCAGAGAAAAGCCTTGAGGGGAATAGCTGTGGATGTGGGATAGGAGAAATATTTAGAAGGTAATTGGGAAAGGGGAACTCAAGTTGGCTCCCTCGCTGGGGTGTTTCTGCCAAAGGAGAATGAGAATACAACCTTCAGGAATAGTATCATATGGTGGCTGGACTCCCAAAGAGAGTGCTGCTAGAAAAAGGCCATGGTATAATATGGTAATGATTCATAGACGAATAAGAGAAAGAAGTGGACCAGAAATCATATTTTGTACCTCTGCTTCATTCCATTGCTCTCTCTTACTTAAACTTAAGCTGTTCTATGGTTTCTAGGCATTCTATAACCCATTCTCTGTTAGTATCTCTCAATGTTATTCTGTAATTAGTCTTATACTAATATGAGTGGAGATTTCATTAATTGATAACTTAAAGCAAAATATTTCAGAAAACATGCTACATATACCAAGTGCTCTATCTCCAGCGGTCACTGGTCATAAGACTAACAAAAGAAGCTGATGGACAAAGGAGCCAGGTGAAAATTCCTCATCTACAGGGCAAAAAGCAGGTAGGAGTTCCAGGTGTTCTTACATGAGAACCGAAAGAGAGCCAAAAGGGTCAACCTGAAGAATGCAGTGTGTTTTCACTTCAGGTTAAGTCTGACTCTAAGGTAATTTCATTGTTGTTAGAGATAGATAATTAACAGCCTTATTTGGATATAGTATATTTTCTTAACAAACATAATATTAACATGCCATTTACTTACCATAAACATGAAATAAATTAATTCTAAATAAAGCATTTCTTAACACCGATAATATAGCTTAGAAAGTGTTGAAAGGTAACTTCTGAACAAACAGTACACACAGAAATCTCATGGTAAATCTGATGGGAGCTGGTTTTACCTCTGTAAGTGTAAAGCCTGAAATGGGACCGAGAAAAGCTGAATTGCTATTAATGAAACCATATGTGGCAAATGAACACTAAATCTACTCATTTTCTATCAAAAAAGAGCACCAAATACTAAAGCTCTTTTAATTCCCTTGTTCACCTTTTTTGTTGGGCAGATGATTACTACATTTTTAATACTGACAAATTCCATAGTCTGTCAACCACGGATCCTTAAACGCTGTGAAGATTTTATTAAACTCCTCAGCAATCAATGATAACAATTTCAATTTTTTCCTCTATCATATGGTCTTCTAAAACTTTTTTATTTTGTCCATCAAAAGTCATTATGCAAATTCCAGACCAAAAAAAATTTCTCTCAATCTGGAATTCTAAACATTGTCAGTTTTCTGATTTAGAAACAGTGAAAACAAACACAAACAACAAAACCAAATCATACAACAAAGCAAAATAATAAGATATCTAATTTTTGGAGAACTTTCTCTGATTCCAGAATAAGGTACTCTGACTCCATAGCAAACATTTTCAAAAATATACTGTATGTGAAGACACTGATATTGACAGCATTCATCCGATGTACTAGCGTAACTAGCTATTCTTTCTTAAAAACTTGAGGTAAAATCCATACAACATAAAATTTACCATTTTGAAGTGTACAATTCAGTGGCATTTAGCATGTTCAGAACTACTCCCTTTATCTAGTTCCAAAACATTCTCATCACCCCAACAGAAAAACCCATGACTATTAAGCAGCCACACTGTTTTCTTCCCTCCCCAAATCCTGGCAATTTGCTTCTCTATCAGTGAATTTACTTGTTCTGGATATTTCTTATAAACGGAATCATACAATACGTGCCCTTTTGTGTCTGGCTTCTTTACTTAGTATAACATGTCCACAGGTTCATCCATGTGGCAGCATGTATAAATTAGTACTTCATTCTTTTTATGACTGAGTAATATTCCATTGTATGTATATACCATATTTTGTTTAACCATTCATCCATCGATAAATGCTTGGGTTGTTTTTTGCCTTTTGGCTATTGTAAATAGTGAAGTTACGAATATTTGTGTACAGGCATTTAAGTATCTGTTTGAATTTTTGTATATAACTAGGAGTGGAATTGCTGGTTCACCTGGTAATTCAATGTTTAACTTGAGGAACAATCAAACAATCAATATCTAGTGGGAAGACTGCTCTGTGGAAAATGTATTTGAGACCTTTTATGCTCCTTATGCATCTGGGCTAACGTGTCATTATTTTCACTCAACTTTCATTGGTCTTCTAGGATTTGAAATATACACAATCTACTACATTAGACACATTTCCCCTCGAAGCCTCCAATTCCATTTTCTCTACCACAGTAAGTCACTTCATACTTCATAGCATACTAAAAGTGGAAGTTGGTACAGTGCCCTCAAATTCTCAAAAATTTAAAAATATATCTCTGAATACAATGGGTCTCCTACACGGAAAAAAATCTCACCTTAACAACACGTTATCTAGCCAAAAAATAAAATGGAATCTTAAAAATTGGATTAAAAATATTAACAACGAGTTAGATCACGACATTGAGAAGCACCAAGAAATGGTTTCATTTACTTGGTAGAATACAAATTATTGGAAAAGGAAAAAAAAATGATTTTTTTTTTTTTTTTTTTTTTGAACGAGTCCTCCTCTCGCCCAGCGGAGTCAGTGCGGCCCATCTCGCTCACTCAAGCCCGCTCCCAGTTTACACATTCCTCCTGCCTCACCCCCAATTACGACTACAGCTGCCTGCCACCTCGCCGCTATTTTGGATTTTTTTAGAAGACGGGTCACGGTGTTCGCCAGATGGTCCTCTCTGACCTCGTGACCCCTTCTTGCCTCACCCAAAGTGCTGGGGATGCAGTGCTTGAGCCACCGCACCCCCAAAAAATGGAATTTTTACAGAAAAAAGAATGATCACAGAGATTAGTTGGAGTCATAGGCATCTTTCACTCTGAAGAAGCACATGACCAAACCCCTATCACATTTATAATTTATTCATTAATAGCCCAAAACTTTTGTTAAGTAGTCTCTGATTCCAATATTCGTGCTATTAATGCGGATAAAAATCAGTTTCATTCATGTGGAAAAAATATAATACTTATAAGCACTACTCCAATATTGAATTTAAAAACTTAACATTTATAAATATCAAGCACTAAGTTCCAAAAATACATTACTTTCTTTTGCTACAACAATTATTTGAGGTTCACTGTACCTGATTTCATAATTTTCAGAAACCAAATATCATTTAAAATCATCTGTAATAATACATTCCAGAAACAAGAAAGTAATCATTAAATTTTTTTGTTTCTTCAGTATCAGTTTCTCAAAGGACACTATCAAATGTTACCAATAACAATTAGCCTTACTAAAATTAAAGATCTAAATTTGTTGGTTTATTTATTCATTCATTTAAGTTTACATTGCCCAAAATGTTCCTGAACATGTTAGCTTTTAGATAATTTAAACAGTACCTACAAATTTCATTTTGCTGGCTACAAACTTGACCCAGATTTATAGCTTGAGAATTCTAGAGTTTGAAATTTTGACTATTTTCTACCTCTAAAAGAAAAGACATAGGTTGGTACCACTTGTTGACTGGGAGGCACATTAGTGCTTTGCTGCCAATAATTTAGTAGGAAGCCTGGAAGGTGGCCAGTGAATCAAAATCTAGGATGATAAGCCTTTCCCCAAGATGGTAATACCTCATTTATAGTCAGCTATTTTACACACTTAAAAATTTTTTGTTCTCTCATAAGCACACAAAGAAAGAATACAAGAGGGAGGGAATCCAAGCACAGCGGAGGGAATCCAAGCACAGTGAAGTGAAGAACGGAAAAGCAGATCCTGAAAACATTTTATTTGTTTATGGGTGTAAAATAGCAGTCCTTAAACTAATTCAAAAAAGGAATAATATAATTTTATTAGTTATGAATAATTATGCTCAATTCTTTTATATTCTAGTTAAAATCTAATGTCATATCAAATGTTGTCAAGACTTACGTTCCAGTTTATGAATCAAAGGTATGTTATACAAACAGAGTTTAATAAAGTTTTAAAATTCCATCATTAGCAGCATCTTTATCATACCTGTTTGATCTAAACAATCCCTTATATGGAGACTAAATTCTCACATTGGCTTTGACTCATTTTCCTTTCTTCTAGCTAACTTATTATTTTTACAATTTTCTAATGTCTCAGTTATTTTACTAATGAAGACATCTTAGTGAAGTCATACACAGTTAGAATAATACTCCACAATGGGGTCAGACAGACCTTTTTAATGAGTTACAAAAGGGACTGACTAGAAACTATAATGAAATCACCAAACCTTTGTGTTGATAAACATAAGCCACATTTGGTAACACTCTATTTGGGCTACTGCTGTTAATATGCATCAATACTTCTATTATAAAAACCATCTGTTTTCAGTTTGGTGAACTAGCTATAAAGCTTGATATTATTCTGATAAATAGAAGATTGTTTTTAAAAGAAAAACAGGTGAGACAGAGGGTAGACCATGATGGAGAAAGAGAAAGCTCCACCAATTGTCCCCCCAGAAAGGACACCAATTTAACAACCTTCTACACACACAAAAAGAAATACCTTCATGAGAACCAAAAATCAGGTGAGCCCTCATACTACTTAGTTTGAACTTCATATCCCTTAAAGAGGGACTAAAGAGACAAAAAATCAGTACTGAATTGCCAGTGCCACCCCTCCCTGACCTTAGCAATTGTGAGGCACAGAACTCAGTGCTTTTCTGTTAGAACCAGAAAGCCAGACCAAACTGAGCTAAGCCCACCTTCAGAGGGAACATCAAAACCAGCCCTAGCCGGAGGGGAATCACTAATCCCAGCAGTTTGAACTTAAGTACCTGCAAACCTCACCACCAAGGCCTGTAGCACTGTGTCTCCAAGTAAGCTTGAAGGCAGTCTAGGCCACAAGGACTGCAACTCTCGGATGAGTCCTGGTGTTGAACTAGGCTCAGAGACAGTGGAATGGAAGGGCACAGTCCACTGTAGGGCAGCCAAGAGAGTGCTGGCATTACCTCTCCCCTAACCCCATGCTACACAGCTCCCTGCTCCAAAAGAGACCCCTTCCTTCTGTTTGAGGAGAGGAGATGGAAGAGTGGGGAGGACTTTGTCTTATATGTAAGGTATCAGTTCAGCCAAGGCGGGACTGTACAATGGTCAGAGTTGTGAGGCACCTGTTCCAGGCCCTAGCTCCCAGATGACATTTCTAGATACACCCTGGTCCAGAAGGAAACCCCCTGCCTTGAAGGAAATGACACATCCTGGCAGCATGCATAATCTGCTAACTGAAGAGCCCTTGAGCCCTGAGTAACCAGCAGAAACACCCAGGTACTACATCGAGGACCTTGGGTGAGCCTCGGAGACTTGCTGGTTTCAGATACCAGCACAGCCACAGTGGGGCAGAGCACCAAGCAGGTTCTTAGAGTCCCCAGTTCTAGGACGTGGCTCTTGGATGGCATTTCTAGACCTATCCTGGACCAGAGGGGAGTCCACTGTCCTGAAGGGTGAGTCCTAGGCCAGACAGCATTTAACAAAAGCAGACTTAAGAGACCTTGGGCCTAAAAGAAACATCAGGGGTAGTAGTACTCCTTGTGGCCTGGGGTGGCAGTGGCTGTGCAATGGGGAGGGACATTGGGAAGGACTGAATCTTGTGGTTTGAGTGCCAGCTCAGCCACAATACAATAGAACCCCAGGTAAACTTCTAAGGTTTTTCACTCTAGTCCCTGACTCCCAGACAGTACTTCTGGACCTTGCCACTCTGAAGGGAAGGACACAGGCCTGGCTGGCTTTCACCTGCTGATTGAAGAGTCCCAAGGCGTTGAGTACACACAGGCAGTAATGTAGCCAGGGAGTGGTTGCAGCAGGCCTTGGGCAAGATCCAGTGCTGTGTTGGCTTCAGGTCTGACCTAGTGTAGTCATAGTGTTCATGGCCATAGGGATGCTTGTTGCACTTCACCCCCGGCTTTAGATGGCTTAGAATAGAGAGACAGAGAGGTTCTGTATGTTTGGGAGAAAGAGAAGAGAACAAGAGTCTCTGCCTGGTAATCCAGAGAATTCTCCCAGATCGTGTCCAAGACCATCAAGGCAGTACCTCTACGAGTCTGCAAGAACCACAGCATTACTGAACTTGGGGTGCCCCTTAAAGCAGATACAGCTTAGAACACAACACCAAGTCCTTTCAAATATCTGGAAAGCCTTCTCAAAAAGGACAGCTAAAATAAGTCTAAACAGTGATGACTATAATACCTAACCTTTCAATGCCCAGACACTGAAGAACATCTATTTGCATCAACACCATCCAGGAAAACATGATTTCACTAAATGAACTAAATAAGGCACCAGTTAACAATTTGGGAGAAACAGAGACATGTGACCTTTCAGATGATAATTCAAAATTGCTGTATTGAGGAAACTCAAAGAAATTCAAGATAACTCAGAGAAGAAATTCTATCACATATATTTCACAAAGAGAGTGAAATAATTAAAAAGAATAAAACTTCTGGAGATGAAAAATTCAATGGGCATACTGAGGAATGCAGCAGAGTCCTTTGACAGCAGAACTGATCAAGCAGAAGAAAGAATGAGTGAGCTTGAAGATAGGCTGTTTGAAAATACACAATCAGAGGAGACAAAAGAAAAAAATAAAAAACAATGAAGTATGCCTATAGGATCTAGAAAATAGCCTGAAAAGGGCAAATTTAAGAGTTACTGGCCTAACGAGGAGGCAGAAAGAGATAAAAGTGGAAAATGTATTCAAAATGATAACAACACAGAACTACTCAAACCTAGAGAAAGACCAGTATGCAAGTACAAGAAGGTTATAGAACACCAAGCAGATTTAACCCTAAGAAGACTACTTCAAGACATTTAATAATAAAACTTGCAAAGGTCAGGGATAAAGAAAGGATCCTAAAAGCAACAAAAAATAAACAACATACAAGGCAGCTCCAATATTAATGGTAGCGGCAGCCATCTGGAGTGGTTGCTGCCATCACCCAGTCCACAGCAGGGAAGCACGGCCAGGGCTACACACTCCACAGACCCTGCAGGAGCGGGGAAAAAGTGGGACCCCTGCTCCTTTCACATTGGTGGAGCAGGAGTTCCCCAAGTACAGCTGCAGCTGCCCAAGTGACAGAGTTGTGGCTGTGGACCCGGGCTTCCCACTCCTGGAGCAGGCAGGAGCCACACTCTCCCAGGTGCAGCTACAGCCACCCAAGCCACAGCTGCAGAGCTGGGCATCTGTGCACTCTCGGGAGACTGAGAAGGCTCCCCCTGCCCCAACAGGCTCAGAAGTGTCTGCTCCCACTCCTGGTGCCTGCTCCTATCTTGAAGCAAGTTTGGGACTGAGCCTAGGCACTGTCATAGCCTAGCTGGGTGTGTGCCATGATCAGGGCACTGCTGACATGCCAGCCCCCTGCCACCTCGGCCCCCTCTGGACTTTGGGCACCAACGAGCATGGGAGGGAAGCCATGGGGGCTGAGGGCAGCTCAGCGCTGGCCTGCAGGTGCCCCTTGGCATGAACAGCCTGGGCAGAAGGGAGCAGGTCCCCAGTGAGGCCCCAACTTCAGGCCAGGCAGGGCCTAAAGGTTGGGGGCCAGGCTGCCAGTCCTGCAGACCAGAGAGGGAATTTATGGTGCCTTTTCAGGACCTGCTCATGGCCACCCATGGACAAACTGACAGGCACTTCCTCCCCTCTGAGACCCCTAAAAGCCCTGGGCTCAGCCAGAGCTGAGCAGACGCCAGGACAAGCTGCAGAGAGGAGCTACCCACTCCAGGGATTCCTCTCTGCTGAGAGCTACAGATGTCGGGGTGACCAGCTACTGAGAGGAGCTATCCATTCCAGGGCCTCCACTCTGCTGACAGCTGCAGATGTTGGGATGACCACCTGCAGATAGTAACTACCCACTCCAGGGTCTCCTATCTGCTGAGGGTTAAACACTCATCATGATGACTAGGCTGCAGAGAGGAGCTACCCACTTCAGGGCCTCATCTGAGCTATTCTGTCACTCGTTGAAGCTCTTCTTCACCTTGCTCACCCTCCACTTGTCCACATAACTAATTCTTCCTGGACTCAGGAGAACTTGGGACCTGCCAAATGGCAGAACTGAAATAGCTGTAACACGAACAGGGCTGAAACACACCCCATGCTCACCATATTGTGGGTGAACAGAAAAGCTGCAGCTCTTCAGGGAGCCCAGACCTGGGAACACCCAAGTCAGGGCTGTGACTCCCTCTTTGGGGCCCTGAGGTACCCGGAGTATCTAAGCTGCTGGGCGACACAGCGTTCCCCAGTGACAGTTATGGAAGCTGCTTGCGATGTGGTCTAGCCGCAGCACAACAAAGAGCTGGAGTCCATGCTGCACCTGGAGCTGCCCGCCCTGCTGCAGCAGCTGGTGTGCCTGACTGTGCGCAGTGGCTGCACCCCACGCTCACTAGCTCACATACCTCTTGTGGTTCCATGTCTGGCACATCCTTGGCAGGCATGGGATCCAGACTGGTAGCCTGAGCCAAGCATGGCCTTCCAGGTCCAGTGTGTGGAACGAGACCAGCAGGCCCAAGAAAAACTCAGGCAAAGGCACCACAGGCCAAAGAGGTTTCTGGCCAGAAAAGTGACACCTCAAGGATCCTGCAAGAAGGTGTCTGGCAGCCAACTTTTCAGTGAAAACCTTACAGGACAGGAGAGAGTGGCCTGATATATTTAAAGTTCTACAGGAATTTTTTTTTTTACCCTAGAATAGCATATCCAGTGAAAAGATTCTTCAAACATGAAGAAGAAATAATGTTCCAGACAAAAAAAAGCTGAGGGGTTTCATCAATACCAGAGCTGTCCTACAAGAAATGCTAAAGGGAATACTTCTATCAGAAAGGACATTAATGAGCAATAATCACTGGAAGGTACAAAACTCACTGGATATAATAGTAAGTCCACAGAAAAACACAGAATATTATAACACTGTAACTGTGGTACAGAAACACTAAATGATAAATGAATTAAATAAGTAGAAAGACTAAATGATGAATCAATCAAAAATAATAATGTCTCACCATATATAAAAATCAAATCAAAATGGATGAAACTTACATTGAAACCTCAAGCTATGAAACTATTATACTAAAAGAAAACAGTAGGGAAACTCTCCAGCACATTGGACTGGGTAAAGATTTCTTGAGTAATTACCCCACAAGCACAGACATCCAAAGCAAAAATGGACAAATGGGATCACATCAAGTCAAAATGCTTCTGCACAGCAAAGGATACAATCAACAAAGAGAAGAGACAACCCACAGAATAAGAGAAAATATTTGTCAACTACCCATCTGACAAGGGACTGATGACCAGAGTATACACAAAGAGCTCAAACAAATCTACAGGGGAAAATCCAATAATCCATTCACGGGTGCTTGACTCCATGTCTTTGCTATTGTGAATAGTGCTGCAATGAACACACAAGTGTATATGTTTTATGGTAGAATGATTTATATTCCTTGGGGTATATACCCAATAATGAGATGGCTGGGTTTTAAAGTAGTTCTAAGTTCTTTGAGGAGTTGCCACATTGATTTCCACAATGGGTGAACTAATTTACACTCCCACCAGCAGTGTATAGGTGTTCACTCTTCTCTGCAACCCCTCCAGCATCTGTAACTTTTTTTATTTTTAAAATAATAGCCATTCTGACTAATATGAGATATCACACTGTGGTTTTGATTTCCATTTCTCTAATTACTACTGATGTACAGCATTTTCTCATATGCTTGTTGGCTGCATGTATGTCTTCTTTTGAAAAACATCTGTTCATGTGTTTGGGTTTTGCTTATAAAATTTGTTTAATTTTAATTTTCCTTACAGATTCTGGATAGTAGACCTTTGTCAGAAGCACAGTTTGCAAATATTTTCTCCCATTTTGCAGATTGTCTGTTTACTCTGTGATACTTTCTTTTGCTGTGCAGGAGCTCTTCAGTTTAATTAGATCCCATTTCTCAATTTTTGCTTTGCTTGAAATTGCTTTTGGTGACTTTGTCATAAAATATTTGCCAGTTCCCATGTCCAGAATGGTATTGCCTAGGTTATCTTACAGGGTATTATAGTTTTAGGTTTTGCATTTACAGCTTTACATTCTTGAGTTGGCTTTTGTATATGGTGTAAGAAAGGGGTCCAGTTGCAATCTTCCACATATACCTAGCCAGTTATCCCAGCATCATTTGTAGAATAGGGAGTCCTTTCCCCATTGCTTGTTTTTGTCAGCCGTGTCAAAGATCAGATGGTTGTAGGTGTGTGGCATTATTTCTGGGCTCTCTATTCTATTCCATTGATTTATGTGCTTGTTTTTGTACCAGTACCATACTGTTTTTGTTACTACAGCCCTGTGGGTGTAGTTTGAAGTCAGGTAACATTATGCCTCCAGCTTTGTTCTTTATGCTTAGGACTGCTTTAGCAATTCGGGCTCTTTTTTGGTTCCAAATGAATTTTATAATAGTTTTTTTCTAGTTCCGTGAATAAGGATATTGTTCCTTTGATTAGAATCACACTGAATCTGCAAACTGAGTTGAGCAGTATGGCCATTTTTTAAAACATTGGTTTTTCCTATCAGTGAACACGGAATGTTTTCTCATTTCTTTGTATCATTTCTAATTTCTTTGAGCAGTGTTTGTAATTCTCATTGTAGAGATCTTTTACCTCCCTGGTTAGCTGTATTCCTAGGTATTTTATTCTTTTTCTGTCAGTTGTGAATGGGATTGCATTCCTGATTTGGCTCTTCACTTGTATGTTGGTGTAAAAAAAGTCACTAATTTTTGTACATTGATTTTGCATCGTGAAACTTTGCTAAAGTTGTTTATCAGCTCAAGTTGCTTTTTGGCCAGGATTATGGGATTTTCTAAATATAGAACCATGTCATCTGCAAACAGATAGTCTGACTTCCTCTTTGCCTATTTGGGTGCCTTTTATTTCTTTTTGTTGCCTGATTGCCCTGGCTGGGACTTCCAGTGTTATGTTTAATAGGAGTGGTGAGAGAGGGCATTATGGTCTTTTGCCAGTTTTCAAGGAGAATGCTTCCAGCTTTGCCCATTCAGTATAATGTTGGCTGAGGGTATGTCATAGTTGGCTCTTATTATTTGCATTCCTTCAATGCCTAATTTATTGAGTTTTTAACATGAAAGGATGTTCAATTTTTATCAAAAGCCTTTTCTGCAGCTATTGAGATAATCACGTGGTTTTTAGTTCTGTTATGTAACGAATCACATTTATTGATTTGTGTATTTTGAGCCAACTTTGTGTCCCAGGGATAAAACCTACTTGATCGTGGTGGATTACCATTTTGATATGCTGCTCGATTGGATTTGCTAGTATTTTGTTGAGGATTTTTGCATTTGTATTCATGAAAGATATTGGCCTGAACTTTTATTGCTACTGTTGTTGTTGTATCTCTGCCAATTTTGGAATCAGAATAATGCTGGTTTCATAGAATGAGTTGGGAAGAAATCCCTTCTCAATTTTTTGGAAAATTTTCAGTAGGGATGGTACCAGCTCTTCTTTATACCTCTGGTAGAATTTAGCCAAGAATCTGTCTCATCCTGGGCTTTTTTGTGGGGGTTGGTAGGCTATTTATTACTGATTCAATTTTGGAGCTCATTATAGGTCTGTTCAGGGATTCAATTTATTCCTGGTTCAGTCTTGGGAGAATGTATGTGTCCAGGAATTTAGCCATTTCTTCTAGAGTTTCCAGTTTGTATACATAGAGGTATTCATAGTAGTCTCTGATGGTGATCTATATTTCTGTAGTGTCAGTGGTAACATTCTCTTTCTCAATTCTAATTTTATTTGGATCTTCTCTCTTTTCTTCTTTATTTTTGTAGTTAACAGTCTATCTATATTAATAATTCTTTCAAAAAACTGTCTCCTGGTCCTTGTATGGTTTTTCATGTTTCAGTCTCCTTCAGTTCAGCTCTAATTTTGGTTTTTTGTCTTCTGCTAGCTCTGAGGTTGGTTTGCTCTTACCTCTCTAGTTCTTCTAGTTGTGACATTAGGTTGTTAATTTGAGAACTTTCTAATTTTTGATGTGAGTGTTTAGTGCCAGAAATTTCCCTCTTAATGCTGCCATACCTGTGCCCCAGAGATTCTAGTATGTTGTATCTCTGTTCTCATTAGTTTCAAAGACTTCTTGTTTTCTGCCTTAATTTCATTATTTACTAAGAAGTCATTCAGGAGCATGTTTAATTCCCATATAACTATATAGCTTTGACTGATTTTCTTCAAATTAAATTCCATTTTTATTGTACAATGTACATTTTATCCAGTCATCTCCTGATGGACACTTAGCTTGCTTCCAAATCTTAGCTATTGTGAATAGAGCTACAATGAATGCAGGCATGTAGATACCTCTTTGATATACTGGTTTCCTTCCTTTTGGGTATACACATAACAGTAATATTGCTGGAGCACATGGTAGCCCTACTTTTAGTTTTTTGAGGAGCCTCCAAACCCTCTTCCATAGTGATAATACTATTTTACAATACCATCAGTATGGTACAAGGGTTCCCTTTTCTTCACATCCTCACCAGTGTGTTATTGCCTGTCTTTTGGATACAAGCCATTTAGCTGGAATGAAATATCTCACTGTAGTTCTGATTTTAATTTTTCTCATAATCAGTGATATTGTTTGTTTGGCTGTGTCCCCACCCAGATCTCATCTTGAATTGTAACTCCCACAATTCCTACATGTGGGTAGCTTTTCATTTACTTCTTTGCTGTTTGTATGCTTTCTTTTGTTCTTTTAGATCTTAGTATCTAAAAGAAAATAATTCATGAAAATGGCATTTCTAAGAAAATAAAGTCTATTAATTAAAACACAAACACAGACAAACTTCCAGTAAATACCTGGCACACAGAAGATAGATGTTCAATAATTATTTACTAAAAAGATGAATGAAAGTGGCAGAAGTTGGCCCTGGTTTTGATGGACTGCTCATTTCTCCTATTATACCATCTGCCTCCCTAAATACCACATAGCCATAGAATAATGTATCAGGTTCCTTAAGAAAAAGAAAAAGGCACTGCTGGGAACAGTTACTAAATATAGGTTCATTTAAAATGCACAATAGGAAGGTTCAGAAAATACATACTAAAAAGAAAAATGAAAATCAAATTTTAGAGGTAAAATGACAAGAAAATATTTTAAGCTTAAAGTGAAACTATGTCAAGGGCTTTTATATCCTCAAAGAAACTACTTTTATTCTTCTACTGCTTAAGAGAGAGTCCAGCAGAAGCACTGCAAGAAAAGAAATGAGACAAGGTAAGCCAAAGTCTACCCCATGGGGTCCATTTCTTTCAATTTATAAAACAATGACTAAATATCAACTATATATTAAGGATCATCATGAGTGCTGAGGACAGAAAGACTATTAATANATACTAAAAAGAAAAATGAAAATCAAATTTTAGAGGTAAAATGACAAGAAAATATTTTAAGCTTAAAGTGAAACTATGTCAAGGGCTTTTATATCCTCAAAGAAACTACTTTTTATTCTTCTACTGCTTAAGAGAGAGTCCAGCAGAAGCACTGCAAGAAAAGAAATGAGACAAGGTAAGCCAAAGTCTACCCCCATGGGGTCCATTTCTTTCAATTTATAAAACAATGACTAAATATCAACTATATATTAAGGATCATCATGAGTGCTGAGGACAGAAAGACTATTAATATGTGAATATTAGTGTAGAAGAGTCTGACAAATTTAAAGAAATGAATGAGTCTAAGGGCATACATAAAACCTAAAAAAGCTTTAAGCCTACACATTAAAAGAAGCTAAAAAAAAAAAAAAAGCACATACATTCTAATCAAAGTCTACTTCATTTGATACTAGAATTAGAGACGTTATTACAACAAAAAATTCCCGTTAAATTTTTTTAAAATTTACACCTAGTAATGTGTTCTTTAAAAGTTCTTTATTATTTTGAAAATGTTAGTGTATTTATTTACTTTATAGCAGACCCTTATAACTACCAATCCCAAAGACAATATTACGTGGAAACCCGGTATACAAAATTAGAACAAAGATTAGCAGTTCTTCTAAAACAAGTGAAGGCCAGAGGCCAGGCTACTTGGATCATCTTCATGCTACTCATATGCCAAGGACACCAAATTGACAACAACTACTTTAAAAGTATTGCATTGCTAATTATAATTTAATTCCACAAACTGCTCCTGTCATTGTTATCAATGACCTACATGTTGCTAAACCCAGTTCTTAATTCTAACGGCATATCGTACTTGAACTATCAGTAGCATCAGTAACATTTTTCCTCCCTTCCTTTCCCTCCCTTCTTGTTAAAAAAAAATTATTTGGTTTCCAGGGCACCTGACTTTCGTAGTTTTCCTTCTACTTTATGGATCATTCCTTTTTGACCAAGGAGTCAGCTACTGATTGGCAAAGATTTCTTGAGTAATACCCTACAAGTGCAGGCAACCAAAGCAAATTAGTCAATGATCAAAGTTAACATCACTATTGATGGGAAAAATCAGTATCATGTCCCTCTTGATATAGTGATTGAGAACACATCACTTCTGTAGTATTACTGCAAAAAAAAAAATGCATAGGTTAAATCTAGTCATGAGAAAATAATCAAACAAAATCAAATAAGAGATAGTCTACAAAATAACTTTTTATACTCTTCAAAAACATCGATGTCATTAAATACAAGGACAGGTTAAGGAACTGTTCCAGATTAAAGAAAATTAAAGGCGAATGTAATGAATGAGGCAACATATTATTTTGCTATAAAGGACATTATAGAAACACTTCACAAAATTTGGTTAAGGTCTGATATAGTTTGGATATGCATACCCTTTAAATCTTATGTTGAAATGTAATCCCCATTGTTGGAGGTGGGGCCTAGTGGGAGGTGTTTGGGTCATGGGGGAGGGTCCCTCCTGGCTTGGTGCTGTCCTCACAATAGTGAGTTCCCACTAGATCCGATTGTTTAAAAGTATGTATCACCTGTCTCCTACTTTTGCTTCTGTTCTTGCCATGTGACATGCAAGCTCCCACTTCACCTTCTTCCATAAGTAAAAGTTTCCTGAGACCTCCTCAAAAGTTGAGCAGATTCCAACACCATGCTTGTACAGCCTGTGGAACTATGAATCAATTAAACTTATTTTCTTTATAAATTACCCAGTCTCAGGTATTTCTTTATAGCAATGCAAAAATGACCTAGCACAAGGTCTACAAATTAGATACTGAAATCAGGTATTGAATCAATGTTAATTTCCTGATTTTAATCACTCTACTATGGTTATGTAAAAGAATTGCCACATTCAGGGATAATATGGTGCAAACAGTATCTAGAATATATTATCAAATGGCTCAGTAAAAAAATGTGACAGGTGACACACCAAGATGGCAGAGTAGGATATATCAGCCTTCATCCCCACAGGAAAAAAAGAAAAAAAAGAAAAAACAAATATAGACAGCAATTCACAGAACAAAATAGCCCAGGGAGAGTGTAAGGCCTCATTTAAGAATCTGTAGCAATATAATGAAGCAAAAAAACAAAGAATATCCACAAAGCAAGGATCACTGGTGGGATCAGAACACCTGAGATGGCAGGAGACAGCTAGAAACAAATAAGAAAGGCAGAGGCTACAGGTATCAATCACAAAGTCCCCCACAGCCTGCTCCATAGAGGACACCAGCATCTTTTGCCACTGAGGTAACCAATAATAATTCAAGCCAGGAAACTCCAAAAAGTGAGAAGTGGCTGCACACAAGAAGCAGCTACTGTTGTGCTGCTCCTGGACCAAGGTAGGCACTTCTCCCAATCACATGTACTCCTGATTCCCCAAGCCATGGCCACTCTGTGAGTGTCACACATCAGACCTCAGGTCTATGCCTGCACTATGCCAACCCATGACTCAGACAATATTGCCACCACAAGCACAAGCAAGCCCATAACTGAGACCTAATACCAGGAAGAATTCCCTCAGGCACCACTTCGCCAGTGGGGACAAAAAAAGATTGAGAGGACCCTAGCAAGCACCGACATAGGAGATCCCAATAGCCCTTGCCACTGTTGTAGAAATACACAACGTTAGCTGCTGAGGATTCCTGTAAACTTTGTCAATGGTAACCACAGCTGACAAAGTGATGCAGAGACTAAACTGCTGCATCATCACTGTTGCCAGAACCACTACACCCCACCAAGCCAAGACCTATAAACTCTCTTATAGGAAAAGTTATTTCCCCTCCAAAACCAGTCTATAAAGTCTGGAAGAGGTAACTGTTCCACCAAATGTACAGATATCAATGTAAGACAACAAGAAACTTGAAAAACTATGGGAGCATATCACCAGAAAAAGAACACATTAATTTCTCAATTGGTGAACCCCCCAAAAATAAAAATCAATGAATTGTCCAACAAAAAATTAAAATAGGAATTTCATCAAACGAGAAAATGCAAAGAAATAATTTAACAAAAATAAAGAAAACAATAAATGAAGAAAATGAAAAATTTATGAGATTAAAAGCATTTAAAAAATACATTATGGAGGTGAAGAATACAATGAATAAAATGAAAAATATAATAGGAAGCATCATCATTAAAACTCATAAAGCAAGTCAGGTAAGGTGGCACATGGCTGTAGTCCCAGCTACCAGGAAGTCTGAGGTGGGAAGATCATTTGAAACCAGCCAAGGCAACACAGCAAGACTCCATCTCTTTTAAAAAACTAACAACAACAACAACAACAACAAAAACCGATCAAGCAGAAGAATCTGTGAATTCAAAGATGGGTTATTTGAAAATATACAGTCTGAGGAAAAAAAGATTAAATAATGAAAAGAAGTGAAAAAAGCCTATGGAATTTGTGAGACAGAAACAGAGAAAACCATTGCATTATAGGAGGTAAGACAGAAAGGAGTAGGAAGCTTATTGAAAGAAACAATAGCTTAAAATGTTCCAAAAATAAAGAAAGATATAAATATCCAGGTATAGGAAGGTCAAAGATTTCCAATCAAATTCAACACCAAAAAACACTATACTAAGACACATTGCAGTTATGGTGTCAAAAATCAAAGACAAAGAGAGGATCCCAAAAGCAGTAAAAGAAAAGCAGTACATCACTCATAAGAAAATTCTAATAAGGTTGTCACTGGATTTCTCAGCAGAAACCTTATAGGCCAGGAGGAAGTGGAATTATATATTAAAGGACTAAAGAAAAATAACTGCCAACCAAGAATACTTTACTTGGCAAAGCTGTTCTTCAGCAATGAAGGAAAGATAGGAAAACAAAAGTTAAGAGAGTTCATCACCATTCGACTGGCCTTACAACAAATGCTAAACAGAGTTCTTCAACTTGGGGAAAAAAGATACTAATTAGTAATGTGAAAATATGTGGTAGAAGTAAGTATAAAGTCAAATTAAAAATACTCAAATATTGTAATGGTAGTGTGTGAACCTTCAGTATAAAGGCTAAAAGGTTAAAGACTAAAGGTTAAGAAAAGGTTATATTAATTTTAAGAGAACCACAATATAAAAAGATGTAAATTGTGGGATCAAAAACGTAAAACGTAAGAGGGTTGGAGTAAAATCATAGTTATTTTATGCAAACAAAGTTAAGTTGTTATCAGCTTTAGATATCCTGTCATAACTATATTTTCAGTAAGCCTCATTATAACCACAAACACCTATAATAGATACAGAAAATATAAAAAGTAAAAAATCAAAACATATCACTACAGAAATTTATCTAATAACATCGGAAGACAGTAAGAGTAAGAAAGGAACAAAGAATCTATAAACAACCAGAAGACAGCTAACAAAACTGCAGTAGTAAATCCTTATCAATAATTATTGTGAATGAAAATCTGTAATGAAAACACATATTGTGGCTGAATAAATTTTTAACAAAAACAAGACCCAACTATATGCTGCTTAATAGAGACATTCATGGCTGGGTGTGGTGGCTCACACCTGTAATCCCAGCACTTTGGGAGGCTGAGGTGGGCAGACCACAAGATCAGGAGTTCAAGACCAGCCTGACCAACATGATGAAATTCCATCTCTAGTAAAGATACAAAAAATTAGCCAGGTGTGGTGGCCACATGCCTGTAATCCCAGCTACTTGGGAGGCTGAGGCAGGAGAATAGCTTGAACCCAGGAGGCAGAGGTTGCAGCGAGCCGAGATTGAGCCATTGTGCTCCAGCCTGGGCAACAGGGCGAGATTCCATCTCAAAAAAAAAAAAATAGAGACATTCATTTCACCTTGATGGACATACATAGGCTGAAAATGAAGGAATGAAAAGATATTTCATAAAATGAAAACCAAAAGAGAGTGGGTGTAGCTATATTTGTATAAGATAAAATAGACATTAAGTCAAAAGCAGTAAGAGACCAAAAAAAAAGTTGTTATATAATGACAAAGAGGTCAACTCACCAAGATAAAAGAGGTCAACTCACAAAAATAACAATACTAAATAGATGTACACCAAATATTAGAGCGCCTAAGTATAAAAAGCAAATATTAATAGATCTGAAGAGAGAGACAAACTGCAATACAATGATAGTAGGGACTTCACTATCTCAATTTGAACAATGGATAAATGATCCAGATAGAAAATCATAAGAAAACACTGGGCCTGCCGCATGCTTTAGACCAAACACACAGTAGACATATAGAAAGCAATCCATCTGACAGCTGCATAATTCATTCTTCTGATGTGCACAGTGAACATTCACCAGGATAGATCAGACAGTAGGCCACAAAACAAGTCTCAACAAATATATGACAAAAATCATATCAAGTATCTTTCCTAACGCAATGGTATAAAACTAGAAATCAGTATCAGGAAGAAAACCAGAAAATTCACAAATACGTGGAAATGAAACAACAGGTTCCTGGGTCAAAGAAGAAAATTAAAAGGAAAATTAAAAATATCTGAAACAGACACAAATTAAAACCAGAGTAACAAAGAAAAAGAGAAAACTCAAAATAAATAAAATCAGAAATGAAAAAACAGACATCACAACTAATACCACAGAAATTCAAAGGATCATTAACAGCTACTATGAGCTACTATATGACAATAAATTGGAAAACCTAGAAGAAATGGATAAACTCCTCAGACATATACAACTTACCAAGATTGAATCATGAAGAAATCCAAAACATGAAAAGACCAATAACAAGTAATGAGATCAAAGCTATGATAAAAAGTCTCCCAGCAAAGAAAAGCCTAGGACCTGATGATTTTGTTGATGAATTCAACCAAAAACTCAAAGAACAGATACTAGTCCTACTCAAACTACTTGGAAAAACAGAAGAGGAGGGAATACTTCCAAACTCATTCTACAAGGCCAGTATTAACCTGATACCAAAACCAGATAAAGACACATCAAAAAAGGGAAACTACAGTCCAATGTCACTGATGAATATTGATGCAAAATCCTCAATAAATACTAACAAACTGAATTCAAGAACACATTACAAAATTATTAATTGTGACTAAGTGCTATTCATTCCAGGGATGCAAATACGGTTCAAAATATGCAAATCAATTAATGTGATAGATCATATCAACAGAATAAAGAGGAAAGGCATATGATCATTTCAACTGAGGCTAAGACAGCATTTGATAAAATTCAATATCCCTTCATGATCAAAATCCTCAACACACACGGTATAAAAGGAACATACCCCAACATAACATTAACAAAAGTCATATATGAGAGACCTACAGCTATCATATTGAATGGAGAAAAACTAAATGCCTTTCCTCTAAGATCTGGAATACAACAAGGATGCCCACTGTCACCACTGTTATTTAACACAGTACTGGAAGTCCTAGCTAGAGCAATCAGGCAAGAGAAAGAAATAAAGGGCATCCAAATTGAAAAGGAAGAAGTCAAATTATTCTTGTTTGCAAATGATATGATCTTATATTTGGAATAACCTAAATACTCCACCAAAAATCTACTGAAATTGAAAAATAAATTAAGTTGTGGGATACAAAATCAACATACAAAAAAACAGTAGTAAACAATCTTCAAAAGAAGAAATCCCATTAATAAGTACAACTAAAATATAATACTTAAAAATTACCTTAACCAAAAAAGTCAAAGATGTCTACAATGAAAACTATAAAACACTGATGAAAGAAATTGAAGAGGACACACATGCAAAAAATAGGATGATATTCCATGTTCATGGATTAGAAGAATCAATTTTGTTAAAATGTCCATACTATCCAAAGCAATCTACAGATTTAAGGCAATCCCTATCAAAATACCAATGACATTCTTCACAGAAATCAAAAAAACAATCCTAAAATGTATATAGAACCAGAAAATAACCTGAATAGCCAAAGCTATTCTAAGCAAGATGAACAAAACTGGAGGAATCACGTTACCTGATTTCAAATTACACTGCAGAGATATAATAACCAAAATGGCATGGTACTGGCATAAAAACAGATACATAGGTCAGTGGAACAGAATACAGAACCCAGAAATAAATCCATACACCTACGGTGAGCTTATTTTCAACAAAAGTGCCAAGAACACAGAGTGGGGAAATGACATTCTCTTCAATAAATGGTGCTGGGAAAACTGGATATCCATAAGAAAAATGAAATTGGACCACTATCTCTCAATATATACAAAAATCAAATCAAAATGGAGTAAAGACTTAAATCTACAACCTCAAGCTACAAAACTACTAAAAGAAAACAGTAGGGAAACTCTCCAGGACATTGGTCTTGGCAAAGATTTCTTGAGTAATACTCTACAAGTGCAGGCAACCAAAGCAAAAATGGATAAATGGGATCACATTAAGTTAAAAAGCTTCTCCACAGCAAAGAAAACAATCAATGAAGTGAAGAGACAATCCACAGAAAGGGGGAAAAATATTTGCAAACTACCCATTTGGACAAGGGATTAATAACCAAAATATAGAAGGAGCTCTATATTCTGTTTTCAACTCTATGAGAAAAAAAACTAATAATCCAGTTTTAAAATGGGCAAAACATCTGAATACATGTTTTCAAAAGAAGACATACAAATTGCAAACAGGTATATGAAAAGGTGCACAATATCGTTCATCATCAGAGAAATGCAAATCAAAACTATAATGAGGTATCATCTCACTCTGGTTAAAATGTCTTATATAAAAAAGGCAGGCAATAACAAGTGTTGGCAGGGATGTGGAGAAAAGAGAACCCTTGTCCACTGTTGGTAGGAATGTAAATTAGTACAATCACTATGGGTAACAGTTTGGAGCCTCCTCAGAAAGCTAAAAATTGAGCTAACATACCATCCAGCAATCCCCCACCAGGTACATACCCAAAAGATAGGAAAACAGTATATCAAAGAGATATCTCCACTCCCGTGTTTACTGTAGTACTATTCACAATAATGAAGATTTGGAAGCAACCTAAATGTCCATTAACAGACAAATGAATAAAGAAAATGTGGTACAAATACACAATGGAGTACCTTTCAGCCACAAAAAAGAATGCAGTCCTATCATTTGCAACAATATGAATGGGCCCACAGGTCATTATGTAAAGTGGAATAAGCCCAGCACAAGAAAGACAAATTTCACATGTTCTCACTTATTTGTGGGAGCTAAAAATTAAAACAACTGAATTCATGAAGATAGAGAGCAGAAAAGGATGGTTACCAGAGGCTAGGGAGGGTAGTAGAGGGGTCATGGGAAAGTGGAGATGGTTAAGTGGTATAAAAAAATAGGAAGAATGAATAAGACTTAGTATTTGATAGAACAACAGGGTGAAAACTGTCAAAAATAAATTAATTTTACATTTTAAAATAACTAGAAGATTGTAATTGAATTGTTCACAAAACAGAGGATGAATGCTTGAGGTGATTAATACCCCATTTACCCTGATTTGATTATTATTCATTGCATAGCTATATCAAAATATCTCATGTAACCTATAAATATATACATTTACTATGTATCCACAAAATTAAAACTAAAATATTTTAAATAAAAAATTTTTTCAAAAAACAAAATGAAACATAACATACCAAAACATACAGCATGTAACAAAAGTAGTTCTATGACGAAAATTTAAGGCAATGAACACTTACATTAAAAAAAATCTCAAATATGCAATCTAACACTATGCCTCAGGAAGTAGAAAAGAACAAACTATTTAATTTGGGCTAAATTTTTAGCCCAAAGTTAGCAGAAGAAAAGAAATAACAAATATCAGAGCAGATAAAAAGGAAATAGAGACTAGAAATCCAACAGATACGATCAGTGAAACTAAGAAATTGGTTTTCTAAAAGAGTTTTTAAAAATGGTCAAACCTTTAGATAGACTAAGAAAAAGGAGAGAAGATACAAATAAATAATAACAGAAATGAAAGGGGAAGCAACAACGGATACTACAGAACGAAATACAAAAGATCATAAAAGACTACTATGAACACTTATTTACCAACAAATTGTATAACCTAGAATAAATATATAAATTCCTAGAAACATACAATTAACAGAACTTAATCATGAAAAAATATAAAATCTGAACAGACCAGTAACAAATAAGGAGACTGGATCAGTAATAAAGTCTCTCATTAAAGAAAAGCCCATAACCTGATGGCTTTACTGCTGAATTCTACCAAACATTTAAAGAAGACCTAACACCAATCCTTCTCAATCTCTTCCAAAACAACTGAAGAGAAGGGAAACGTCCAAGCTCATTTCATGATGCCAACATTACTAGATACCAAGGCCAGAAAAGGACATTAAGAAAAAAGAAAATTATATGCCAATATTCCTGATGAGCATAGATGCAAAATCCCTAAACAAAATATTAGCAAACCTAATTCAAGGGCACATTAAAAAGATCATTTACCATGATCAAGTGAGACTTATCCCTGGAATGCAAGACTGGTTCACCAATGCACACCAATAAATGTGATAAACTCTAATAACAAAATGAAGGACAAAAACCATATGATCATCTCAATAGATGTACAAAGGGCATTCAACAAAATTCAACACTTTCGTGATTAAAAAAAAACTTTCAACAAATTAGATATAAAAGGAATATATCTCAATGCAATAAAGGCCATATATGATAAACATAGTTAACATACTCAATAGTAAAAAGTTGAAAGCTCTTCCTCTAAGATCTGAAACAAGACAAGGATGCTCACTCTCACCACTTCTATTCAACGTAGTACCAGAAATACTAGCAAGAGCAATTAAACAAGAAAAATAAATAAAAGACATCTGAATCAGAAAGGAAGATGTCACACTGTATCTGTTAACAGACAACAAGATGTTATATTCTTAAAACAAATTCTAAAACCACCAAAAAACTTTAGTGAAGTTGCAGGGTACAAAAATCAAGACACAAAAAATCAGTAGTGTTTCTATACACTGAAAAACTATCCAATAAAAGAATAAAAAAAAATTCCATTTACTATAGCTACAAAATAATATTAATACAATATTTAGGAATAAATTTTGCCAAGGAGGTGAAAAATCCATACACTGAAGACTATAAAACACTGACAAAAGAAACTGCAGTGTACACAACTAAATGGAAAGATATTCTGTTTCATGTATTGGAAGAATTAATATTGGCTAAATATTCATACTACCCTATGCAATCTACAGATTCAATGCAATCCCTATCAAAATTCCAATAACATTTTTTACAGAAATAGTGAAAAACAATCCTAAAATTTCAATGAAGCCACCAAAGACTCTAAATAGCCAAAGCAATCTTGAGCAGAAAGAACAAGGCTGGGGCACCACACTACTTGATTTCAAAATCTACTATAAGGCTAAAGTAGCTAAACAACATGGTATTAGAATAAAGACTATTGGGACAGAATAGAATGTCCAGAAATAAAGCTATGCACTTACCGTCAATAGATTTTTAAAAAGATGCCAAGAACACAGATGGGAAAAGGAAAGTCTCTTCAATAAATGATGCTTGGAAAACTGGATATCCACATGCAAAAGAATGAAATTAGACCCTCATCTCACACCATATTCAAAAATCAACTTGAAATAGATTAAAGACTTAAACACAGCATTTGTACTGTAAAACTAGAAGAAAACAGAGGGGAATGCTTTTGGCTTTGGTAATAATTTATTGGATATGACCCCAAAACACAGGCAAGAAAAGCAAAATCAACAAGTGGGATTACTTCTAATTAAAAAGCTTCAGCACAACAAAATAATCAACAGAGTAAAGACACAACCTTCAGAATGGAAGAAAGTATCTCCAAACTGTACACTGGATAAAGGTTTAATATCCAAAATATATAAGGAACTTAATTCAACAGAAAAAAAAAAACTAATAACCGATTCATAATTGGGCAAAAGATCTAAAAAGACACTTCTCCAAAGAAGACATATAAATGGCCATCAGGCATATGAAGAAAATACTCAACATCAATAATCATCAGGAAAATGCAAATTAAAACCACAACAAGAGACACCTTCACACATATTCAAATGGTTAGTATCAAAAAGACAAAAGGTAACAAGTGTTGTCGACAATGAAGAGAAAAGGAAAAGCTTGCACACTCTTGGTGGGAATGTAAATTAGTATAGCCATTATGGAAAAACCATATGGAGATTTCTCAAAAAACTAAAAATAGAACTACCATATGATCTAGCAATCCCACTACTGGGTATATATCCATAGGAAATGAAATTAGTATGCCAAAGAGATATCTGCATTCCCATGTTCACTGTAGCATTATTTAGAATAATCAAGATAGGGAATTAACTTAAGTGTCTATTGACAGATGAACAGATAAGGAAAATGTGGTATATATACACAATGAAACTCTATTAAACATTTAAAAAGAAGGAAATCTGCCATTTATGACAACATGGATGAACCTGGAAGATACTATGCTAAGTGAAATAAGACAGGCACAAAAAGACAAATATACCACATGATTTCACTTACATGTGGAATCTTTAAAAAGCTGAACTCATAGGAACAAACGGTAGAATGGTGGTTGCTAGGGGCTAGGGGTTGGGAAATGGGGATATGCTGGTCAAAGAGTGAATAAGTTCAAGAGATCTATTGTACAGCATGGTGACTATATTTAATAGTAATGTATTATATACTTGAAAATTGCTAAGAAGGTAGACCTTAAGTGTTCTCACCACAAAAAAATAAGTCTGTGAGGTGTGGATATATTCATTAGCTTGATTTAATCATTTCACAATGTATACATATATCAAAACATCACATTGTACACCGTAAATATATACACAATTTTTGTCAATTATACCTTAATAAAGTTGGAGGAAAATTATGTTCTCAGCTATGTCAAGTCAGATTTGAAACCATTTACTTTAGGTATTGGCTCAGGTCAGTACAATTTTTCTGTCTTCTATATCTGTCATGTCAGTGGTTCGTAGACCTAGTTGAAAATCAGAAAAACCCAGGGAGATTCTAATTACGTTAATGTGTTTGGGGAAATCCTGATAATTGGCCAGGTTTGGGAACCTCTTCCTAGTACTGCATTAAACTATTCTCAGACATAGCAACACCCACAACATGAAGAACGACAAAAAATATGTGACAAAGGATTTAGTTAATGAAAGTCATCTGAAAATGGTAAGGCACCTGGGTCAAAAAAGGGCAGGAACAGGAGGTGTTACCAGAGTCTGGTGGGTGGTAGGTACTGGGTAAATGTTGGTCAAAGGATACGAACATTCTTTGACAAAATGGAGTAAGTTCAACAGTTCCACTGTACAACATGGTAACGGTAGTTAACGTTATGTGGCTGGGTGTGGTAGTTCACACCTGTAATCCCAGCACTTTGGGAGGCCAAGGCAGGCAGATCACTTGAGGTCAGGAGTTCAAGACCAGCCTGACCAACATGGTGAAACCCTGTCTCTACCAAAGAATACAAAAATTAGCCAGGCATGGTGGTGCACGCCTGCAAACTCAACTACTTAGGAGGCTGAGGCAGGAGAATCGCTTGAACCCGGGAGGCAGAGGTTGCAGTGAGCCAAGATGGCACTACTGCATTCCAGCCTGGGTGACCGAGTAAGACTCTGTCTCCCCCCCCCCAAAAAAGTGTTGTATACTTGGTAAGTGCTAAGAGAGATTTTAAGTGTTCTCACCACAAAAAAAATAATTATGAGGTAATACATACGTTAATTAGCTTGAGTTAGCCATTCCACAATATATGCATATATCAAAACATTATGCTGTACATCATAAGTACATACATCTTATTTGTTAATTTAAAAAATAAATCTTAAAAATTGGAAAGATGAACCAAATGTGGTATAACAGTAACTTTTGGTTGATTTGGGGAAAGTATGTGAGAATTCTTTGTATTATTCTTGCAACTTTTCTGTAAGTCTAAAATTGTTGAAGAGTTAAAACAAAACATCGAAAAGTCTCTTAAATGATCTTCCTGCTTCAATCTGTGCCTGCTACATTCTATTCTCAATTTTAAAAAAATTCAGCAATCCTTTTAAAATCATAAATTAGATTATGTAACTCCTTTGCTAAAAATCCTGGAATAATTCCTCATTTTATTCACAGTGAAAGCAAAATGTATACTGCTATTCCCTCTGATTGGTGTGCTCTTGCTCCAGATACACTTAGCTAACTTCCTCACTCCCTTCAAGTCTCTGTTCAAATATCACCTACTCAATGAATCTACCCTAACCATCGCATTTAAGATTTCAACCCACGCTCTATCGCCACACTTATGATCTCAACTCTAATCTAGTTTTTCCTTTCTCTTGACACTCACCACACTGTAACAACTATGACAGTTTTTAAAACCATCTGACTCTTTCAGCTACAATGTAAGCTCAGTAAAGGCACAGATTTTTCAGTATTCTGTTTACTAATATAGTATCTCAAATGCCTAGGGCCGTGCCTGGCCCACAGTAGGTATACAATAAATATCAGTCACATGGATGAACAAGTTTTGCTGAACACCTGCTACAATCTAGAAAATGTCCAGAAGAACACAGAGTCAGGGACCTAGCTACACAAGCAATCGCCTATAATCCAAATGAGAAATGCAGTACAATTACACTTACAGAAAGATGAATGCAGTACAATTACACTTAGGGAAAGATGAATTCTAGATGAGGGATGAAGTCAGTAGGTTGACTCCCTTTTCAAAAATCTTGCCAGTGAGGGGAAGGCGAGTTGCAGAGTTATTTACATCCATGAATTCCTCACTGACTGTGTACTCATTAACAGAGTAACTTAAGTTCCTAGTACATGTAGGAAAACAATAGTTTCTATGTAAATAAAAATCTTCACTATGCAACTTATATTAGGGGACATTTAGACATCTACTCAATATTAGAATCTCTACCTCATCTTTAAAAGACAATCTTGGCTGGGCACAGTGGCTCACACCTGCAATCCCAGCACTTTGGGAGGCCGAGGAAGGTGGATCACAAGGTTAGGAGTTTGAGACCAGCCTCACCAACATGGTGAAACCCTGCCTCTCCTAGAAATACAAAAATTAGCCAGGTATGGTGGCATGCACCTGTAGTTCCAATTACTTGGGAAACTGAGGCAGGAGAATCGCTTGAACCTGGGAGGCGGAGGTTGCAGTGACCCGAGATTGTGCTACTGCAGTCCAGCCTGGGCTACAGAGCAGGACTCTATCAAAAAAAAAAAAAAAAAAAAAA
>NW_016814816.1:365182-371318 GCF_001698545.2 Rhinopithecus bieti | reverse complement strand
AAAAAAAAAAAAAAAAAAAAAGAGGACGACAATCTCTCTGTTTATAAATCAGTCTCTCCAATTTTTTTTTTTTTAAGATGGAGTCTCACTTTGTCACTAGGCTGGAGTGCAGTGGCATGATCTTGGCTCACTGCAACCTCTGCCTCCAGGGTTCAAGTGACTCTCCTGCCTCAGACTCCTGAGTAGCTGGGACTACAGATGCGTGCCACCATGCCTGGCTAATTTTTTCTATTTTTTTAGTAGAGATGGGGTTTCACTGTGTTAGCCAGGATGGTCTCGATCTCCTGATCTCGTGATCTGCCCACCTCGGCCTCCCAAAGTGCTGGGATTACAGGCATGAGCCACCACACAATTTTCTAATGTTTATAAATGTAGCACAAGGTGAATGCAAAGTAAAATTGCAAATCTCAGAAGAGATAAAGTTTCATGAAGTCTATGAAAATAATATAGCATCATGAGAAAATTACTTTCTAATTGAAAAGGTGGCCAAGGTAGTTAGACCAATAAGAATTGGAACATGAAAGGTATTCAAAGGATAGTGAATAGAGTATTAATCATTGATTAATAAAAATCTTTAGAAAATTTGATGATGCTTTCAACTTTTGCAAAAAATGACACTTTTGTTAATTTCATGGAGACAAATGTGAAATGAAGAATGTCATATTGTGCTATCATAGTTTTGTCGGAAAACATATGTTAAAAAAAATCAGTACTTGTTCACCACAAAAAAAATACACGATAACTATGTGAGGTGAAGGATATGCTGCCTAAGCTTGATTGTGGTAATCATGAAGTATATATATATATCAATATATACATATATTTATCATGTTCAAGCATACTCAACAATATAAATATACACAATTTGTATGTACAAATTAAATGTCAATAAAGCTGGAGGAAAAAATACTACTTAATTTACTCTTTTTTAAGATTTTTTTTAGAGAAAGAATCTTACTCTGTCACTCAGGCTGGAGTGCAGTGATGCTACCATAGTTAGCTGTAACCTCAAACTCCTGAGCTCAAGTGATCCTGCTACCTCAGCTTCCTAACTAGGACCACAGACATTGATTCATTCTTAATTCTAATAATTAGCTAAGGTTGCAGTTACATAGTAAATTTTTTTTTTTTTTTTTTGAGACAGAGTCTCCTTCTGTCACCCAGGCTAGAGTGCTGTGGTGCAATCTCAGCTCACTGCAATCTCTGCCTCCTGGGTTCAAGTGATTCTCCTGCCTCATCCTCCTGGATAGCTGGGATTACAGGCATGTGCCACCATGCCTGGCTAATTTTTTTATTTTTTTAATTTTTGAGACGGAGTCTCACTCTGTCACCCAGACTGGAGTGCAGTGGCACAATCTCAGCTCACTGCAAGCTCTGCCTCCCAGGTTCACGCCCTTCTCCTGCCTCAGCCTCCTGAGTAGCTGGGACTACAGGCACCCGCCACCACATCCAGCTAATTTTTGTACTTTTAGTAGAGACGGGGTTTCACCGTGTTAGCCAGGATGGTCTCGATCTCCTGACCTCGTGATCCGCCCACCTCAGCCTCCCAAAGTGCTGGGATTACAGGCGTGAGTCACCTCACTGGGCCTAAATTTTGTATTTTTAATAGAGACAGGGTTTCACCATGTTGGCCTGGCTGATCTTGAACTCTTGACCTCAGGTGATGCACCCCTTCTTGGCCTCCCAAAGTGCTAGGATTACAGGCGTGAACCACCATGCCTGGCCAAGTTATATAGTAAATTTTGCTGAAGACTTTAGGTTTCATTTCTCAACATAAAGAGCAAATTGAACTTCACTTCACCCTCTCTCTCATTCACCACCACCACCATCACCACCATCATCATCCATCACCACTACCATCAACAATAATAATTTATTTTACAAGACTTCATCCTTGAACAGCTCACTTTAGGTGGTCCCTTCTGAGTACCTTCTGTCCTCTTTGAGGATGATGTATGTTTAATCAGAGTTATATTTTTAATAAATAAAACTGAAAATAATCTTCTGTCATTTATTCCGCTGAGGGGGAAAAAAGTGTAAACAATCTCTAGCAAAGGATGCAGTTTGTCAGTTAGACCACAAGATGGAGGCACCAGTCACCTAAAAGGAAATAAAAATAAAAGCAAAAAACAGCCTTTTAAATGTAAAAGTAACAAACCTAATTTTTAAAAAATCAGGTACATTTCCAATTCATTTTATAAGAATGGAAATTTATTCAAACAATCATATAGTGAAGTCTGACATATAGTTCTGAAGATAATATCTCTATCAAACCCGATTCAATTGAAAAATCTCAAAAGCAACCTTGTCAACTCCTCACTTTTATAACTCTTGCAGAGCAACTCACACAGAGTCTTCAAACAGCAACCGAAAGGAACTTCTGGACTGAACAGTACTTTGAAAAGTGAGGAAATATGAAAAGTAATAGCTTCATGTGATTTACACTGATGCAGATAAACTGGGTTTTACACAAAAAGCATGCAAATTGAGTTTCATAGCTATCTGATATTAACCAATCAACACTAGACACATTATTTTCCCTCATTTATTATATTCTTCAACAAATACAGTGAATCATAACAAATGCTAGGAATAGTGCCTATACACAGTATTTAAGAAATACTAATTCTCATTGTTATAATTGACACTACTATTCTTAATATTAAGGAATTATAAAACCCTCAAAACAAAAGGAGACAAGTAACTCTTTTTTTCTTACATGAAATATTTTCAACCTCACTTAGAAACATAACCTAGCTTAGTCACTCATCCATTATTAGTTCCATTTCTGTTAAAACACTTCATATTTCTATGGCAGGGAAAATTAGAATTCAAGATTAAGGTTGCTTAACTCGGTAAGCATAAAGCATAAAGAACTGACAGGTACAACTGTGAACACATTTCATCTTCCTGTTTTTCTCTGTTTGAAAGTGTGACACAGATATGGTACTATTTGTGTAAGTTAGGGAAAAGGAGTTTTTTTTCCCCTTCAACAAAATACAATTAAGTGTTTAAGTGCATGAATACATATACACACAAACTAAGGGAATTCAGTAAGTATTTGAAATAGTCTCAGAAGAAAACATAAGTAAGACATGAAATTTCACAATGAAGATCAGAAAATTAAAAATCCAACCTTCAAACAACCCTGAGACAACAACCTGTATAAAAACTTTAAAATTATTATTTTATATTCAACAGGGTATTTTAAAGCAAGTTCAACTTTTCATAGATATCACTAAACTGAAGGCATGTTTTTGCTAAAATCAAAACATTTTAGGATATTCTATCAATCTGATGAAGCCCATGGTGATGATTACATCATGTGATTTCTGGATCTCTAATAACTAAAGAAAGAATGTTACTTACTATTGAAAAAATTAAATGTTTGATTTTTAAATTTTTTTATCAATTCTTCAAAATATAATTGTCATGCTAATTAGGATGATCTATATTATCATTTAAAAATCTCTATCTTAAAAGTTAGTTTATAAAACAGTAGTGCAGGGCTTATTTGGAAGAAAAAAATACATCCAATTATTTCAGAGACATGATTATGCCTTCAAATCAATTCAAGAAAAATTAAACAGTGAATCTATAATTTTTAAAATTATTCACTGCCATCTACTGGAAAAATCTGAAATGTCTTCATAATTTCCCAAATGTTAAAGAGAAAATATCACATTGAAAGGAGCAATATATATGATGATCTTCCAATAGCTACTAAAATCAGAGACTTTACTTGTAATTCTGACCATTTCATTTCTTTTGATCCTTAATAACTACTTAATTGCATACTAATTCATTATAATTTTTAGCATATTTTAAATCCTAAATACAAATATGTTGAGGTGAGATAATTTAAAACAATGCAGGACTACAATTACATATAACAGTGGAAAACATAGGTTTTGATATACTTATCCTAAAAGGAAAAAATAAAGACTGGGTGTCTTAAGTTTGAGGCTGGCAATGAAACTATATTTAGAAGGACACTGACTAAACCAAGTCCAAACCTGAACCACATTAGAGGCGTTATGACACTATGAAAAGATACTCTTATTTCTAATGACAATATTTCAGTCCCTAAAGAATAATTTGGCCAATTTATCATAATAAAAGAAAAGTATTATCTTAAGCATCTGTCTTAAGATTTTGTAAAACTAGTTAATTGAAAACCATTTTCTGTGGTTTTCTTATATTTTGTTTTGTTTTGTTTTATGCCTCTGGGTCCATAAACATCTCAATTCATTGAATAGCTGCTTTTTTAGCATCTACTTTATATCCAGGCACACGCATATAAAGTACATTTAAGTATTCAGAAACATAACAATCACTTCATATTTAAAATGAGGATAATAATCCCTGGTTACATGGTTGTTATAAAAATGTGAAATAATCAGAGTTAGCACCCGATAAATAATAGCCATCATTACTTTAAGTATTACTAAAAAGATTGGAAGCTTGTAAGAAGCTGAGAACAAAATGAATGAAAAAATTGTGTTTTGAATTTGTTACAAATTAAGTATTAAAACTTCAGATTAAAATAGCCCACGATTCATGTTTACTTCCTTTATCTCCCAAAACCCAACTGAATTTATTAAAGAATATATGAGAGGAGATACAGCTATGCTAGAAAACAAAGGTACCATTAAAAGGTCAGAAACTAAGGCCAAAAGGTCTGAAATACATAAAACAGATGTTTTGCTTAGATCAGTAGTCAATAACTATCTGTCACATGAGAAAATTAACAAATTACATAAGATGAGATGAAAAGCAAACTTAGTAGTGCTGACTGGCCTATGAAGCAGCACAACTGAACAGGCCTGCCTAGAAAGAATCAATATAGTTTTCCAAAAATAGGTCCTGAGAAAACCCCAAAATTGGAGGAGCAAGGCTAAGAGCAAGTGGCAAACATTAACAGTCAAGCCCAAAAAATTCAAAAATGCCACCAGTGCTACTACAGGGAGTCCTGATTATCACTAATGCAGGTTATTTAAAAAAAAAAACAACAACAACAACAAAAAGAAAACAACAAAAGAACAAACCCAAACAATAACACGTGGTGAGTGTCCCAATGAGCCCATTCCCTATTTCTCATAGGCAACTAAAACTTTCACCTAATACTGACAGTCTTAAGCTTCCCACTAGCAGGGGCTGAAAGTGAAGGAGCCCTTTATTGAGTACAGTTCTACTAAAGTAATTCTACCAGAGCACTATGAGGAGCTACTGGCCTGTAATATTCACTGGGGTCTGTCTGGGTACGGACAGCTAATTTCAAGTAAATTAAGGGCTATGCTGCAAAAGACATCTAAGGAGAGTAATCAGGAATCAGAAAAACAGTTTTTAAAAAGATAAAGGGAGATTCCATAGAGACTTAAATTGTAAAAAAAAGAAAAAAAAAGGAAACAGATCAGCTAATAAACAGAACATTATAACATTATAGGACAACTAAGAAAATGTGAATGGCTGGATATCTGATGATATTAAGGGATTTTTTATTTCTAAATATGATGATGATGTTATTGTTACATTTAAAAACAGGAGTGCTTGTGTTTAAAAGATACATACTGAAATGTTTATAGGTAAATTGACACGATGCTTGTTACCTGCTTCAAAATAATATGGGAAACATAACTGGGGGTTAGAAAGAAAATTATATTTAACCACAAGTATAACTGTAAAAAGTAAGTTTTAGGTATGTGGAGGTTTGCTTTCTCATTCTCTCTACTTCTTATGTTTGAAATATTTTAATTCAATCATTAAAAATAAATAAAACAGTGATTCTCAAGTTAAACCAAAAGGTAAAATCCAACTAATATTCTTAAAAGGAAGCACAAAAGGTATAAAACGCCCTCCAGTTATAAGCAAAATTCTATTTCTGATTAGCAAACCTCAATTTTAAATGATCAACTTTAAAGTTTGGTTAATACCTCTTTTGATCTGGTTTCTCAAAAGTGTTTGAGAACTTCATATTCAAAAGCCAGCATTTTCTTTTTAACTAAAAAACATAAAATATAAAATTCAGGAGATGATATTATAATGTTTGACACACTGATAATCCAAATATATGTGTGTCTAAATATACCCACATAGAAATACATAAAGTATAGAAAATAAAGTTTGGCAGTAAATG
>NW_016814816.1:354175-364682 GCF_001698545.2 Rhinopithecus bieti | reverse complement strand
CATTTTCTTTTAACTAAAAAACATAAAATATAAAATTCAGGAGATGATATTATAATGTTTGACACACTGATAATCCAAATATATGTGTGTCTAAATATACCCACATAGAAATACATAAAGTATAGAAAATAAAGTTTGGCAGTAAATGTTTTCATAAAACCTCAGCATAAATTTTCTTGGCTCACAACTTTTATAAATGTATAAGTAACACTTAAAAAATTGAGATAACTTATGCAAATCAATGTGATGTACCACGTTAACAAAATGAAGCACAAAAACTGTATGACCATCTCAATAGATGCAGGAAAAGCATTCAACAAAATTCAATCCTTTTCATGATAAAAACTAGTGTCAGGTATAGAAGGGATGTACCTCAACATAATGAAGGCCATATATGACAAATCCACAGTTGACGTTATATTCAAGAGTGAAAAACTGAAAGCTTTTCCTCTAAGGTTAGGAACGAGACGAGGATGCCTACTCTCACCACTCCTATTCAAAAACAGAAGTCCTAGCAAGAGCAAGTAGGCAAGAAAAACAAATAAATGGCATCCAAATTAGAGAGGAAGAAGCCACAGATGACGACCTTACATATAGAAAGCCCCAAAGATTCCACACGCAAAAAAAAGCTGTTCGGACTAATGAATGAATTCTGCAAAGTTGCAGAACACAAAGTCAATATAGAGGCCAGGCATGATGGCTCATGCCTGTAATCCCAACACTTCGGGAGGCCGAGGCAGGTGGATCACTTGAGCCCAGGAGTTCAAAACCAGCCTGGGCAACATGGTGAAACCGCATCTCTATAAAAAATACAAAAATTAGCTGGGCATGGTGGCACTGTAGTCCCAGTACTTAGGAGGATCACTTAGGCAAGGGGGGCAGAGGTTGCAGTGAGCTGAGATCGCATCAGTGTCCTCTAGCCTGGGTGACAGAGACTCTGTCTCAAAAAAAAACAAAGTCAACATACAAAAATCTATTGCATGTCTGGGAACTATCAACAAATTATCTGAAAAGGAAATTAAGAAAACAACCTACTTACAATAACATCAATAAAGTAAAATAGGAATACACTAAGGAAGTGAAAGACCTATACACTGAAAACTATAAAACACTGATGAAAGAAATGCTTTAAAGCAGACATGAATAAATGCAATGACATCTGATACATTCATGGACTGGAAGAATTAATATCGTTAAAGTGTTCGTACTGCCCAAAGCAATCTACAGATTCAACACAATCTCTACCAAAACTCCAATTATTTTTTTTTCCAGAAATAGAAACAACAATCCTAAAATTCATATGAAATTACAAAAAGACACTGAGTAGCCAAAATAATTTTAAGCAGGAACAGTAAATCTAGAGGCATCACACTGTCTGATTTCAAAATACATTTAAAAGCTACAGTAATCAAAACAGTATGGTACTAGTATAAAACCAGACATGTAAACTATTGGAACAGAAGACAGAACCTAGTAATAAAGCCACACATGAGGGGAAGTGAGTTTTGACAATTATGCCAAGAACACACAGCGGAGAAAAGATAATGTCTTCAAATAAATGGTACTGGGAAAACTAGATATCCACATGCAGAAGAACGAAATTGGACCCTTATCTCACACTGTATATAAAAATCAACTCAATATGAATTAAAGACTTCAATGTAAGTCCTTAAACTACAAAACTCTTAGAAGAAAACAGGGTAAAAGCTTCTCGACATTGGCTTTGGCAATGATTTCTTGGATATGACACCAAAGCACAAAAGCACAAAAAGCATAAAACAACAAAAGCAAAAATAAGTCCGATTACATCAAACCAAAATACTTGAGCAAAGCAAAGGATACAAAGGCAACCTATGGAATAGGACAAATATTTGCAAACCATATCTCATAAAGGATTAAAAACCAAAATATATAAGTGACTTCTATGACTTAATAGTAAAAAAAAAAAAAAAAAAAAAAAAACACATTGATTTTAAAATGGGCAAAGGAACTAACAGGCATTTCTCCAAAGAAAACATACAAATAGCCAACAGGTATATGAAAAGGTTCTCAATATCACTAGCCATCAGGGAAATCAAGTTAAAATCACAATAAGCTATCACCTTATACTTGTTAGGATGGCTACTATTTAAAAAAAAAAAAAGACAGCAGAGCACGGTGGCTCATGCCTATAATCCTAGCACTTCGGGAGGCTGAGGCGGGCAGATCACTTGAGATAATGAGTTCCTTGATATTTAACAGGAAGAATTTCTAAGAGACAAAATTAACAGATGAGAGGAAAAAGTTGTATTTTCAGATACCTAAAATTTTCTAAAATCTAGTACATAGTATATATGTTAGCTAGTCTCAGATTTCAAAGAACAGTTACGTTCAAGTTATCTCAGGTAACCAGGGAATACTATAAAGATACAGGAAGAAAGATGACAAATTCAACAGCTGCAAAATAGAACTGGAACATGATTTAGGACACAGCAACACCTACTGTGGTCTAATAGGAACTTTTTGACATGCTTGCCTCCCTAACTTCTTAGAAATGGACATCTATTGATCCCTAATTATTCTCGTATTTTCTTCTCTCTATGTATTATATCTATGAGTTAAAATTTCAACAGAAAAAAATTTGACCATGTTTGGTCTGTCACCAACCAATACAGAATGCCTATTTGGGGCAGAATTCTCACACCCAGTCACATCATAGGTCTTTGGCTATCTTACAGCTAATCACTTGGGACCAGAGACATGGACATGGGTATCATGGTGACCTGTAAAGCTGGAACTAGTCCAAGTTACCAGCTACCTTCTCTAAAATACACAGCCAATCCTCAAAAAGCACCACAGACAATCTTCCAGTAAAAAAATTCCAACTTATATCACTAGAAATAATGATCTAGAACATTTACATCTGTGTCTACGTATTCCTCATTTTCACGGAAAGGATAAATTCCTTTGTTGGTTGTCAATATGGCACATACAAAGTATGTGTGAGTATCTGAAATGATTTTATACCTACTAAATTTGAAAAAAACTTTTACTATTAAAGCTAAGACACTTTTATTCGATGTAATCATGCATTTTAAAATATATATTCATAAATACAGTAAACCATAGCATTAGGTTACATTAAAAACATTTACCAAAGCCCACATTATGCATATACTGTTCCTCAATTCACAGGCTACTCCTTTTAAGCTCACATAGAATTTACTGCTTGCTTTTCTCTAGACATTTACTCACTATGTCTGCAGTAGAAACTATACCCAACAAATACATCAACCAAATGAGGACAGAATAAAAATCTTTTCAGACATTCAAAGATTCAAAAACTTCATCCACCTTGAACCTCTTCTCAGGAGGCTACTGAAGCATATATGCTACAAAATTGTGGTGAAAGGCCCAGAATCCAGGGAATAGGATATCCAGTAGAGGGAAGATGAAAGGAAATTATGGTCTCTGTGTAATGAATTCTTTCAGGTACTGTATGTCTGAAAAATCTTCATTTGCCTTTGTTTTAACAAGATACTTTTGTTCTGTACAAAATTATAGGTTGGCAGATTTTCTCTTTCGGTACTTTAAAGATATTGTTCCACTGTCTTCCAGCTTATATTATTTCTTTTAAAAAAACCTGATCTCATTTTCATCTTTCTTCCTCTGTAAGCAATGTGTCTTTTTCATTAGCTCTATAAAGATTTTATCAATGGCTTTCAGCAATTTGATTATAATATGCCTTGGTGTGGTTTTCTATATATATATATATATNTTGGGGTCTGTGGGTTTACAGTTTTCATCAAATTTGGAATATTTTTGGCCATTATTTCTTCAAATATTTTTGGTCTCCAAAATGACCTTTACCCTTCATGGTATCCAATTACATATATTAGGCCGCTGGAGGGTATCCCACAACTTGCTAATTGCTCTTTTTTTTTCTGGTCTTTCTTCTCTCTGTGTTTTATTTTGGGCAATTTGTATTATTATCTTTCAATTATAAATGTGTAAGGACCTAACAATAGGTATTGAAAATACATGAAGTAAAAACTGATAGAACTGGAAAGAGTAAAAGATAAATGTGCACTTATACTCAGAGACGGTAACATACTTTTTTCAATAATTTATACAATAAGTATAAAGAAAAATCAGTATGAATATAGACAGCTTGAACAACTCTATCAAGCAGCTTGGGCTAACTGACATTTACAGAACATTCAACCCAAAATAGCAAAATAGATAATACATTTTTCTCAAGCACAAATAGAACATTTACCAAATCACACCATACTCTAGGCCATACAACAATTTACAGTAAATTTAAAATAACTGAAATCATATAAAATATGTCCTCTGAATATAATGGAATTAAACTAGAAGTCAATGAAAATCTCCATCTAGAAAATCTCCAAATATTTGTAAATTAAAGAACATACTTCTAAATAAATACATGGGTCATACAGGAAAAAATAAATAAGAAAATATATTTGTTGCATGAAAATTTTAAGATAAAAATTTGTGAAATGTGGCCAAAACAGTGCCTATAAGAAATTTTAACATTAAAAATGTATATTAAAAAATAAACAGCTCAAATTATGATCTCAGTGGCCACTTTAAGAAACTATAAGAACATATAAAACCAATTGAAAGCAGAAGAAAACGATGATGATATAAGAGAAAGTGCTAAGTCTGAAACCAATGAAAAAAAACTTACAGAGAAAGATCAGTGAAACTCAAAGCTAATTCTCTAAAATGATCAATAAAATTAACAAACCACTCATCAGATAGGCCAAGAAAACAAGAATAGCCACAAATTATTAATTCAGGAAAGAAAGAGAGGATATCACTACAAATCGTACAAACATTAAAAAGATAATGAAGATATATTACAACTTTATGACCGTAAATTCAACGTATTAGATAAAAAGGGCAAACTACTCAAAAGATAAAAACTACCAAAACTCACCTAAGACAAAATAGATAGCCTGACTAGTCTTATACCTGTTAAAGATATTAAATTTGCAGGTTAAAAATGTATTTCTTTGAATTTTTAATTCCAGCCTTTCAACAAGGAAAACTCCAGGACCAGATGGCTTCACAGGCAATTTATATTTAACATGTAAGAAATAAACAATACAAATTCTTCACAAACTCTTCCAGAAAATCCAAAAGAAAGAAACAAAATTCAACTTACTTTATAAGGCCAGCAATAACCTAAAAACAAACTTAGAAAACACATTAAGAGGAAGAAATTAAGATCCTGAAGAAAAACAAAATTCTTCAATAAAATGTGAGCACATCAATCCAACAATATATAAAAAGGATAAGGTATCATGACCAAGTGGAGCTTACATGACAAATGCAATATTCAAGACATTCAACAATCAATCAATGCCAAATGAGTTTAAAACTTACGTCCACTCAAAAAAACTGCACAGGAATATTTATAGTAGCTTTATTCATAATCACCCAAACTTGGAAGCAACCAAGATGTCCTTCAATATGCAAATGGATAAACAGTGGTTCTAACCATACAACAGAATATTATTTAGCAATAAAAAGAAAGGAGATGGTTGGGCACGGTGGTTCACGCCTATAATCCCAGCACTTTGGGAGGCTGAGGCAGGCAGATCACCTGAGGTCAGGAGTTCAAAACCATCCTGGCCAACATGGCGAAACCCCGTCTCTACTAAAACTGTAAAAATTAGCTGGGTATGATGGTGGGCACCTGTAATCCTAGCTACTCGAGAGGCTGAGGCAGGAGAATCACTTGAACCTGAGAGGCAGAGGTTGCACTGAGCCAGTATCGCACCACTGCACTCCAGCCTGGGCGACAGAGTGTGAGACTCTGTCTCAAAAATAAATAAATAAATAAATAAATAGAAAGGAGCTATTATGCCACAAAAAAAAAAACATGGAGGAAACTTAAGTGCGTATTACTAAGTGAAAAAAGCCAATCTGAAAATACCACATACTGTATGATAGCAACTATATGATATTCTGGAAAAGGCAAAACTAGAGACAGTAAAAAGATCAGTGGTCGCTTAGGGGTTTGCTAGCAGGAAGGGAGGAAGTGAGGGTACACTAATGCAAGATATTAACAATGGGAGAAACTGCACTGGGGGAGAAGGAGTATCTGAGTAGTTTCCACTCAATTTTTCTGTAAACCTAAAATTGCTCTAAAAAATAAAGTCTGTTAATTTTAAGAGTCCATCAGTATAATTCACCACATGATCATTCCAACAGAACCAAAAAAAAAAAAACAGCAAGCAAGCATATGACAAAATTCAACATCAATTCATAAAAGAAAGTGCTCAGCAAACGAGGTACTGGGAGCTTTGTTAATTTAATAAAAGGTATCTTAAAAATTATAGCTAACACCATACTTAACAATGAAAGACTAGTGGCCGGCGTGGTGGCTCATGCCTGTAATCCCAGCACTTTGGGAGCCCAAGGTGTGCAGATCATCTGAGGTCAGGAGTTTGAGACCAGCCTGTCCAACATGGTGAACCCCCAATTCTACTAAAAATAAAAAATTAGCCAGGCATAGCAGCACATGCCTGTAATCCCAGCTACTCGGGAGGCTGAGGTAGGGGAATCGCTGGAACCCAGGAGGCGGAGGTTGCAGTGAGCCGAGATCACCCCCATTGCACTCTAGCCTGGACAACAGAGTGAGATTCCATCTTGGGGAAAAAAAAAATGAAAGACTAAATGTTTTTCTTCTAAGATATGGAACAAGAAAAAAATATCCATGCTCACCACTCTTATTCAACATTATACTGGAGGCTCACCCAGGGCAGCCAGGCAAGAGAAGGAAAGAGAATGCAAATAAGTTAGAAAGGAAAACACAAAACTGTCTCTATCCACAGTTGATATAATTAACTACAGAGAATGTCCAAGGATCTGCAAAAGCTTCATTCAAAACTAGTAGGTGAGTAAAATAGGTTGCAAGATACATGTTCAACATGGAAAAATCTATTGTACTTCAATATATTAGTAATAATTAGAAATTAAGTTTTTTAAAGCATCATTTATAATAACAATACTTTATAATAAATGTAACAAAACATAGCACGACCTCTATGTTGAAAACTACAAATCAGTGATAAATTTTTTTAAATGATCAAGTAAAAGATCTCTATGAATTAAGTCAAACTGACTTTGACATTAAATCCCATTCTCTTACATGGTACATTATCCAATTTGTCTCTCTTGAGTAGCAAAAACACTTTGTGAGGCTAGGTAGGTACTGTTATTTCTATTTTACAGAGTAAGCTGGAGCTGCTATGGTCTAGCACTCACACTCTTAGGTATGCATATACTCATGGAAAATGAAAACTTATGTTCACACAAAACCTATACGTGAATGTTTCTTGCAGCTGTATTCATAATCACCAAAAACTGCAAGTAACTAAACTCAAATGCCCTTCAATGAGTACAATGAACAAACTGTGGTATATCCATTGACATGGAATACTAATCAGCAGTAAAAAGGAGCAAACTACTGATACACGTAATGAATCTCAAAGGCATTATGCTGAATAGAAGAAGCCAGGTTCAAAAGGTTACGTATGGCATAAGTATACATGTGGGACAGTCTCAAATGGAAAAATGTATAATGGCAGAGAACAAATCAGTGGTTGCTGAGGTTAGGGATGAGGAGAGATTGTGACTACAAAAAGTTAGCTTGAGGGAGTTATTCAGGGTGACAGAACTGCTCTGTATCCTGATTTTGGTGGTGGTTACATGAATCACATGTGTTCAAATTTATAGAACTGTACACCAATTTTAAGGTTAATTTTACTCTATTTTAATTTAAAAATAGAATCTAAAAAAACCAACTAATAGCAAACAGAAAACTAAAGAAAAAAAAAAATGAGATACCACAACCACCTACTAGAAGAACTAAAATTAAAAAGACTGACCATACCAAGTGTTGATAAGGATGTAGGACAACTGGAAATCTCACACACTCCTGGTGGGAAGGTAAAATGGTACCACCACTTAGATAGTTTCTTAAGAAGTTAAATATACACCTAACAAGTTGACTCAGCCATTCCATTTCTAAATATTACATCAAAAGAAATAAAAGCATATGTCCATACAAAGACTTACACATGAATGTTCATAATTTATTTCTAATAACCCATAACTAGAAACAACCCAAATATCTATGAACAGGTGAATGGATAAACAAATTATGGTATATACATACAATGGAATATTACTCAGCAATAAAAAGAAATAAACTACTGATAAACACAAAAACATGGATGAATCTCAAAATAATTATGCTGAGTGAAGAAACTAAAAAAAAAAAAAAGAAAAAAGAAAAGCAGAATATGTGCTTCCATTTAAATAAAATTCTAGCCAGGCGCGGTGTCTCACACCTGTAATCCCAGCACTTTGGGAGACCGAGGCAGGCGGATCACAAAGACAGGAGTTCAAGAGCAGACTGACCAGCATGGTGAAACCCCATCTCTACTAAAGATACAAAAAGTTAGCTGGGCAGGGTGGCGCGCATCTGTAATCTCAGCTACTCAGGAGGCTGAGGCAGGAGAATCACTTGAACCTGGGAGGCAGAGGTTGCAGTAAGCCAAGATCGCGCCACTGCACTCCAGCCTGGGTGACAGGGTGAGACTCCATCTCAAAATAAAATAAAACAAATAAATAAAATTCTAAAACTACAAACTAATGCATAGTGTCAGAAATCAGATTAGTGCCTGTCCATGGAAGCAGAAGCATAAGGCAGGACTAGAAAAGGGCACAACAAATTGTGGATAGTGGATATGCTAATCATTTTATTTTTTTATTTTTTTATTTTTTTGAGACGGAGTCTCGCTCTGTTGCCCAGACTGAAGTGCAGTGGTGCCATCTCGGCTCACTGCAAGCTCCACCACCCCAGTAGCTGGGACTACATGCTCCGGCCAACTCACCCAGCTAATTTTTTTCGTATTTTCAGAAGAGACAGGGTTTCGCCATGTTAGCCAGGATGGTCTGGATCTCCTGACCTTGTGATCCGCCTGCCTCGGCCTCCCTAAGTGCTGGGATTACAGGCATGAGCCACCGCGCCCGGCCAATTTTCTTGACTGTGTTGACGGTTTCACAGATACTACATATGTCAACTTACCAAATCATACATTTGAAGCATTGGCCATTTTTTTGTCAATTCTACTTCAATAAAACTCTCAGAATGCAATTACAGTTTTGTAAGAAAATATACAAATAAGTGAGAATATGTAAACATAAAATATTCATGTTATTTTAGAATAGACATGACTTAATCTGAAACTTCAATGATATTGTATCTCTATAGAAATGAATGATACAAAAACTGGTATAAATGTATTTTTTTGTTGTTTTTGGGGGTTTTGTTTTTTTCTTTTTTTTGGAGATGGAGTCTCACCCAGGCTGGATGGAGTGCAGTGGTGTGAAATCGGCTCACTGCAACCTCCACCTCCCAGGTTCAAGTGATTCTCCTGCCTCAGCCTCCCGAGTAGTGGGGATTATACCCGTATGCCACCATGCCTGCCTAATTTTTGTATTTTTAGTAGAGATGGGGTTTCACCGTGTTGGCCAGGCTGGTCTGGAACTCCTGACCTCAGGTGATTCACCCACCTTGGCCTCCCAGAGTGCTGGGATTACAGGCATAAGCCACCGCACCCAGCCGTAAATGTATTTTTTAATGGGCAAAAGGTTTGAATGATACTTCACCAAAGATCTGTAGATAGCAAATAAGCACATGAAAAGACTGTCAACATACTCAGGCATGAGGAAAATGAAACTTAAAATCACAATGAGATACCACTATACACCTATCAAAATGGCTAAAATAAAAATAAAAGCACATCCAAAAATTGGATAATACTAAGTGCTGGTGAGGGTGTGGAAACAACTAGAATTTTAATGCATTGCTGACAGGAACACAAAATGGTACAACCACTTTGAAAAACAGTTTGGTAGTTTCTCATAAAGTTAATCATACACTGATCACACAACTCAGTAATCCCACTACGAGGTATTTACCCAAGAGATATAAAAACTTACGTTCACACAAAATCCTGTATGGGAATGTTTGTAGAGGCTTTTGTTACAATCACAGAAACTGGAAACATCCTAATGTCCTTCAGCTTGTGAACAGATAAACTGGCAAACCTATACAATGGAATACTACTGAGCAATAAAAAGGAACAACTACTGAAACATGGATGAATCTCAACTACATTATGCTATGTGAAGCAAGCCAGGCTCAAAAGTCTAAATCCTGTATAATTCCATTTATATGATATTCCAGAAAAGGCAAAACTATAGGCCCATAAAACACATCAGTGGTTGCCAAAGGGTGTGGGAATGAACTACTAAGGAGTTAGAGGAAATTCTAATGGTAATGGAAGTATTCTATTACTTGAATCCAGTGATGTTACTCTGTACTTATTTGTCAAAAACCATAAAACTGTACACCATAATGGGTGAATGTTACTGTATGTAAATTATATTTCAATTTTTTTTTTTTTTTTTTTTTTTT
>NW_016814816.1:328611-351961 GCF_001698545.2 Rhinopithecus bieti | reverse complement strand
CGGCGCGGGGCGGGGGGAGGGGGTTCGCCCGCGGGCTCAGATGAAGACGCTATAAACCTAAATAAGGATACTTCGTTGTATTCCTTCTCTCTTAAGTTACTGGTAAGAATAACTGCCCTCCAAGTACTCGTTCATTCATTCAGTCTGCATATTTAGTGAGTTCCTACAGTGTGTCAGGCAGCCTATTAAAAAGGCAGAGGACACAGGCCAGGAATTGAACAAAGTTCAGAATGACTAGAGCGGAGAATTGGGGTAGGGACCATTGACGAGATGAAGTAGACAGAAACTGGATGAGGAAGAGCCATGTGTACTTGGGTAGAGGTGTGAAGATGAGAATAAGGTAACAGCTGTTGCATTTTGTTTTCTGCTTGGAGAATGCGTTGCAACTGAGAACAACCGTGGTAGCCAAGTTAGGTAACTGTTGTGATTACACTTGTCCGGGAGAGAGTTGATGGAAGCCTGGGCCACAGAGTTCCCAAGTAGAATAAAGATAGTGGAGAGATTTGAAAAACGTCTAAGAAATAGAATCAGCAGTCCATGAAAGTTGATTGGATACGTGAATGACGAAAAGGGAAGAATGATTAATGATTCCCAGATCTATGTTTTGTATAAGAAGTTGAATGTTGGTAATATACTCTGAGAGAGGGTTTTCCAAAGGGAAGAAGCAAGTTTTACTTTTAATTTTGTCCACATTAATTGAGGAACCTTTGAAGATATTTACTTGGACAGTGGAGAACACAGTTGCATATGAGTTCTGCGTTCCGGAGAAATTTAAATATTAGTTTCCAACATTTTATCCGTTACGTTTTCAATGTTGTGAAATATCTCTGAGAGTTCCTTTAATGTGTTTTTTTGCCAGTGTCACTTCCTCTAACACATCATCAGCCTTTCATCACAACCACTTTTCTTCATTTATGTCTGTAAGTTCACCTTCACTGATTTCCTCAGTCTGCATATCTAGAATGTCTCAAATGGCGGCAGTGTCATTGTTCCCACAATCAGCATGTTCCCACAGGCAGCTATTTTTTTCATTTGCTCCATTTTATGTTTAATGCAAGTTTCACTTCTAGTATTATCACTCTTTTAATGCATTTTCATTCTTTTGGCCAATTTCCTCTTTTAATCAGTAAAATTCCACGTGGGTTTATCTTAGGGGCACAGAAATATTAATAACAAACCTACGTGCTTTGCAGCCTGTGTGAACTGAATAACAGATGCACAGTGACCAATCACCCACAGACTTTGAAAGAAGTAAAATTGCAAATTGATCACTAATTTTGATTCATTTATGTACTTACAGAAATGTTATTTATGTAATTATTTGTGAACTGAAAAGGTAGTAGCAAACTTTTATGCTATTTCTCACAGTTAACAAACTGGTAACTGAAGTTCATATCAGACTGAGCCAAGTGAGGATTGCTTATATGTTTAAGACAAATAAAGTATAATTTTTTTTTTTTGAGACAGTATCTTGCTCTGTCACCCCGGCTGGAATGCAGTGGTGCAATTACAGCTCACTGCAGCCTCGACTTTCCAGGCTCAAATGATCCTCTCATCTCATCCTTCTAAGTAGCTGGGACCACAGGCACTTGCCCACACACCTAGCTAATTTTTAAATTTTTTTGTAGAGATGGGGTCTCCCTGTGTTTCCCATTCTGGTCTTGAACGCCTGGGCTAAGTGATCCTCCTGCCTTTGCCTCCTAAAGTGTGGGGATTTTATGTGCGAGCTACCACGCAGCCTAAAATTTTTTAAAAAATATTTCCATCATTAAGTGATGTTTTTGCTTAATTGAACAACTGTATAGTTCCATTTTATTCATAGGAGATGTCTACTCTTCTTCCTTGGCATCACATAAGGGCAAAAGCATGAACACTGATATGCAGTGTTCACAATTTACACGCTCTAAAAAAAATTTTACAACTTTATTGAGGTGTAATTGACATATAATATACTGCACATTATATGAGAATATACAATTTGATGAATTTTGACATATATTTACTCTTAAAACCATTACCATAATCAAGAGAACATCCATAACCCTAAAAATTTTTTCACAGTCCTTTATAATCCTTCTCTCCCTTCTTTCTCTGCTTTACCCTCTTCCTTCTCTAGAAACCACTAATCTGCTTTAGGTCACTATAGTTTGCATATTTAGAATTTTATATAAATGGAATCCTTTTTGTCTGGCTTCTTTCACTCAGCATAATTACATTATTTTGAAATTTCTCCATGTTATTGCTTGTATCAATTCCTTTTTATTGCTGCGGAGTATCCCACTGTGCAGATATACCATATTTTATCTAGTCACTTGTCGATGGACATCTGAGTTGTTTCCGGTTCAGGACTAATACATTTACAGCTGCTCTGAAAATTCACGTATGAGTCATTGTATGAACATATGCTTTTGTTTCTCTTAAGTTGATGCCTAACAGTGGAGCTACTAGATATATCCTTTACATTTTAAGAAACTGACAGTTTTCCAAAAGCATTTTCCAGTCCCACCACTATTAGGTGACAAAGCTAGCTGCTCCATGTTTATGTTTCCCCTTTCCTGCTTTCATTTGACTATTTGAACATTGTTTAGTATTCTATTTTATATACTATGATTTCAACTGTATCTTTTTGTATAATTTTTTAGTGGTTGCTCTAGGAATTATAAAATACATACTTTGCATTGTCTATTTTGGGTCATTTCATTGTTTTACTGCTTCATTTGGCATGTAGAAACCTTATCAACCTTTCCCCTGCACCATATTTATTGTTGTCTTATATTTTATATTTACATACATTATATACTCCATCAGACATAATTTTTTTCAACCATCAATTATATTTTAAGGAAAAGAATAGCCTATTATATTTAACCAGATAGTTACCATTTCTGTTGCTGTCTCTTTATTCCTGATGTCTGAAATTTCCTTCTTATATCTTTTTCTTCTCTCTGAAGAGCATAGTTTATCAATTTTTTTAAGAGTAGGTCTGGCCTGGCGCGGTGGCTCAAGCCTGTAATCCCAGCACTTTGGGAGGCCGAGACGGGCGGATCACGAGGTCAGGAGATCGAGACCATCCTGGCTAACACGGTGAAACCCCGTCTCTACTAAAAAAATACAAAATCTAGCCGGGCGAGGTGGCCGGCGCCTGTAGTCCCAGCTACTCCGGAGGCTGAAGCAGGAGAATGGCGTAAACCCGGGAGGCGGAGCTTGCAGTGAGCTGAGATCCGGCCACTGCACTCCAGCCTGGGCGACAGAGCGAGACTCCGTCTCAAAAAAAAAAAAAAAAAGAGTAGGTCTGCGGCAGGAGGTGGCCGCAGTTACAGCACGAGCCTGGTCACGTGGCCGCTGGTCACCGCCACCGCCCCCTCCAGCTCTGTTCTCTTTCAGGTTGGGCCAGGCCCTGCTGCTTCTGCAAGCGCCTGGCTGACTGAGGGAGACAGAGAAAGAGGAGGAGAGACAGGGAAGGATTCAAGGAAGAGGAGCTGGGGAGCCCTTCTGTGCCACAGTGATATCAGTATCAAGATAAAAGTGTGGAATGGGAGAAAAATTCTCAAAGAAAATCTGGAGATGGTGTTTTTCCAGCAGCTCGGTTGAGGGAGAACTTGGCTTGTCTCTGTTTCTTGATTCCTCTTCAATTTCTGTTTCTTAACCAAGACTTGTGTTTGAAGAACTGTATTATACTGAGCCTAAGTCATTTTTAATCTATAACAGGAACATGCCAACCGGATTTTTGGACCAATAAATTTATCCCCAAAGAGATGGGGTCTCACTCTGTTATCCAGGCTGGAATATAGTGGCGCAATCTTAGCCCATTGTAGCCTCCATCTCAAGGACTCAAGGGATCCTCCCTCCTAGGCCTCCCAAGTAGCTGGGATTACAGAGACAGGTTCGCACCATGTTACTCTGACTGGTCTTGAACTCCTGGCCTCAAGCAATCCTCCCACCTTGGCCTTCCACGGTGCTGGGATTACAGAAATAGAAAAGTATATCCTTAAATTCATGTGGAATCTGAAGGGAGCTCAAATAGTCAATACATACAGTCTTGAAACAGAAGAACAAAGCTTGAAGACTCACTTCTTCTGATTTTAAAACTTACTACAAAACTACAGTAATCAAAACAGTGTTGTACTAGCATAAGGAAGACATATAGACCAATGAAATAGAAGAGAGAGCCCAGAAATAAAACCTCATGTATATGGTCAAATGATTTTTTTCCTTTTTCTTTTTTTCTTTTCTCTTTTTTTTTCTTTGAGATGGAGCCTCACTCTTTCGCCAGGCTGGTGTGCAGTGGCATGATCTCAGCTCACTGCAGCCTCTACCTCACGGGTTCAAGCGATTATTCTACCTCAGCCTCCCCAGTAGCTGGGATTACAGGCGCCCACCATCATGCCCGGCTAATTTTTGTATTTGTGGTAAAGACAGGGTTTCACCATGTTGGCCAGGATGTTCTCAATCTCTTAACCTCGTGATCTGCCCACCTCGGCCTCCGAAAGTGCTGGGATTACAGGTGTGAGCTACTGCGCCCAGCCAGTCAAATGATTTTTAACAAGAGTGCCAGGACTATTCAATGGAGAAAGGATAGTCTTTTCAACAAATGCTGCTGGGAAAATGGAATATCCACATGTAAAAAATGAGGTTGAACCCTTAACTAACACCATATACAAAAATTAACTCAAAATGGATCAAAGACATAAATGTAAGACCCAAAACTATAAAAGTCCTAGAAGAAAATAAGGAAAAAATTTTATGACAGTGATTTATTCAGCAGTTATTTATTGGGTATGACACCAAAGGCACAAACAACAACAACATAGAGGACTATGTGAAAATTTTTAAACTTTGTTAATCAAAAGACACTGTCAATAGGGTGAAAAGACAACCACAGAATGGAGAAAGTATTTGCAAATTATATATCTGAAAAGGGTTATATAAAGCATATATGGAGAATTCCTACAACTCAACAACAAAACAAACAGCTTGATTTGAAAATGGGTGACTTGGAAAAACATTTCTCCAAAGAAAATATGCAAATGGCAACAGGTAGACCAAAAGATGCTCAGCATCACTGATCATTAGGAAAATCCAAATCAAAACTGTAATGAAATACCACCTTATACCCATTAGAATGGCTACTATCACATCAAACAATAATATGTTTTGGTGAGGACATGGAAAAAATTGGAACACTTGTGCACTGTTAGTGGGAAGGTAGAATGGTACAGTCACAGTGGGAAGCAGTATGGTGGCTCCTTATAAATATTGAAAATAGAATTTCCATATGATGCAGTGATGCCACTTTTGGGTGTATCCCCAAAATTGTTGAAAACAGGGTCTTAAAGAGGTAATTTGTACACCCATGTTCATACCAGCATTATTCACAATAGCTGAAATACAGAAGTATAAACTAAAAATAAAACTTCAAGCTTCTTAATTGTCTGAACGAACCCATCCTCTCAGCCCAGAGCATTCCACAGTTCAGGACATGATGGGGAGGGGGCGATCAGGCATTCCCCATTATACTCTCCCTTTGGAATTCAGGCACAACTGACCAGCATTAACATTAAAACAGAGATCTTACGACTTTTTGTAGCAATAAGACACCAAATTCCAGCCTGACTAAAGTAAAGCATCACATGACAGATAGCAGGCCCCAGGAGAAATTGAAGTATTTTGCCCCAAAATATATTCCTTTGACATATTTTAAAATGGCCCTGTGAAACTGTCTCTTATAGGCAGAATCTACATTCTGTAGAGAATGCCTTTCCCTTTCTAGGTCTTTTCTTTGATTCTGGAGAGAATTATCTGAGTCTTTCATCATTTTAAGTCTCAAACATAGAATACAATCTATTCTTTCTGAAGACTGCTACCTGGAGGCTTCATCTGCATAATAAGAACCATGGTCTCTACAACTCCTTATCTTAACCCAGACACTCCCTTATATGGAATTTTAGGTGTTTATTATTATTATTTTTTATTTTTTATTTTTTGAGCACCCAGGCTGGATTGAGTGGTGCAATATCGGCTTACTGCGGCCTCTGCCTCTGGGGTTCACACGATTCTTGTACCTTAGCCGCCTGAGTAGCTGGGATTACAGGCATGCACCACTATGCCTGGCTAATTTTTTGTATTTTTAGTAGAGATGGGCTTTCACCATGTTGGCCAGGCTGGTCTTGAACTTATGACCTCAAGTGTTCCACCTGCCTCAGCCTTCCAGAGTACTGGGATTACAAGTGTGATCCACCATGATCTGGCCTCACTCCAGCTTTTTGTATTTTCAGTAGAGACAGTATTTTGCCATGTTGGCCAGGCTGGTCTTGAACTCCTAGTCTCAAGTGATCTGCATGCCTTAGCCTCCCAAGATGCTGGGATTACAGGCATGAGCCACCATGCCCGACTGGGTTTCTGGTCTTTAGGTAAACTCTTTTGACAAGTTGCCAATTGGAAAATCTTTGAATCCACCTGTTAGCAGTGGTGAATCTATATGGGTCTGCAACAACTTGATTCTTGCCTCCTTGGAGGAAAGAATTTTGCTGAGGGCAGTAGTTGGTTTAAGGCAGAGGGAGAGACTGAGGCAAGTTTTAGAACAGGAGTGAGAACTTGTTAAAAGGAAGCAGTACACTTGGAAGGGCCAGGCGGGTGACTTGCAAGATCCAAGTGCCCTGTTCATCCCTTGACTTGGGGTTTTATACATTGTTATGGTTCTGGGGTTTTTGCTGAAGTTGTGCATGTGTTCACTTGAGGAATTTTTCTCTTACCTGTCGAGCATTCCCAGTGGAAGGTCGTATAAGAGGCCATTTTGCTTCTGAGTAGGCCTGTTTGAGATCTTACTGAGAAGTGGATAACACCAGCTCTGAGTGTTTTCTATCTATTAGGAGGCTATCTTCCTGGCGCTGGCTGTGACCACTTATCATTTTAGAGAGGCAGTTTAACAACCACCTGACCATCACCTCATGGTCACCTGACAGTCGTAGGGGCAACAAGTGGTGGAGGTGTGTGTAGGGATCTCAGTATAATCCTCTATGTTGTTAGATTATATAATTTTAATGGATCTGTCTTCAAGTTCACAGATTCTTTCCTCTGCCATCTCCAATCTGTTAGTGAATACATTAAGTTAAAATAATTTTATATTGAAAATTAAAATTTCCATTTGGTTTTTATTTATGTCTACTATTTCTTTGCTGAGACTTTCTATTTTAACATCTGTTTCAAGTGTGTGCCCAATGACTTGCTCAAGCTTTTTTTTTTCTTTTTAAAAGTGGGGCCTCACTGTTTTTCCCCAGGCTGGTCTTGAACTCCGAGGCTGAAGTGATCCCCCTGCCTCAACTGTACAAGAGTCGCTAGGATTACAGACTCGAACCACCATGCCAGTGTTGCTCAAGTTCAAGCATTTTACAATAGTTGCCTTGAAGTCTTTATCAGATAATCTCAACACCTGCGTCATCTCAGCTTTGGCTTCTTTTGTCTTTTCCCATGCAAGTTGAAATTTTCATGATTCTTTATATGCAGGGAAATTTTGGATTGCATCCTGGACATTTTGAATACTCTGGGTCTTGTTTTAATCTTATGAAGAATGTTGATATTTTTGTTGTAACATTTAATTAGCAAGATTAGGTTCAGGCTACAAGAACCTACCTACTTATATGGACTGTAGTTTTAATGTTAGCTCAGTTTTCAAAGTCTCTTAATATCTTCCCTAGGTGTATGCCATTCAGTGGTCAGACTGTGACCTGAGTGGTTAGCTCAATATTCACAATCCTTTGTATACTACTCAGGGTTAGATCTATGCATGCCTCACTCAGGGATGAGTTCTGGAGTTTATAAACAACTTTATGGGACCACTTTCCTGAGCTCCTTCTTCTCTGTGACCTCTTGGATACGTCCCAATTTTCTGGGACTCCCTGTTTTGGCCATCTAGCCAGAAACTTTAGGGGCCACTTACCCTGTTCTGCCATACACTTCCATGTTTAAGCCCAAGTCTGGGCTCAGAAGTGAGGAGAGAGGCAATAAGCAATGGGGATTGCCCCTACCCTCTTGGAATCGGGGCTGTGATGAACAGAGAAAACAATTTCCCTCCCTCAGAGTTCTGGCTTCTGCAGGCCACTGTGTCTAGCTGTAGCCATTTCTGTCATGTGATTGTCTGTGGCTATTTACTTTTCAGAGTCCTCATGTAGCTGTCTATGCATTTTGTTTGGTTTTTATAGTAGTATGACCCAGAACTGAAGTATTGAATAATGAATGAAATGATCAAATTCAGTATCACAACTCATAAAACAAGAATTAAAAGTCCAGTAATGTAAGGAAAATGATAAGAGATTAGGAGAGTAGATTCAAAAGATCAATAATAATTCCAGAAGAACAAAACAAACAAACAGTAATTAAGAAAAATAATTGCAAAAAGATCTGGATTCGCAGACTAACAGGGCTCCCTGAAGTCCAGACAAGATTGATAAAAAAGACATAAAAGTATGTATACCTAATAACTTATCTAGCAATGAAGAAGAAATTATTAAAAGCTTCCAATGGTAAAGAATTTACCATTCACAAAGGTAAAACATTTCATCGGTAGTTCTAGAGACTAGAAAACACTGGAATGATACCTACTAACAAAAAAAAAAGTATCACAGCCTGTAATCCCAGCACTTTGGGAGGGCAAGGCAGGCAGATCACTTGAACTCAAGAGTTTGAGACCAGCCTGGGCAACGTGGCAAAACCCTGTCTATACTAAAAATACAAAAATTAGCTGGGCGTGCTGGCGGGTGCAGTGGTAGATACCTGTAATCCCAGCTACTCATGTGGCTGAGGCACGAGGATCACTTGGTGGAGGTTGCAGTGAACCAAGACTGTGCCACCGCACTCCAGCCTGGGTGACAGAGCAGGACTCTGTCTCAAAAAGCAACTAAAAATTATCTAAAATAAAAAAAGAAGTATTATAACCCAGGAATCCAAACAAACCAGTCTATCAGAAGAAATATCTTTGTGCTAAGATTCATAGAAATATTTTACCCCATTTTCCTTCAGGAAAAAAATAGGAAAGAATGTTAATAAAAAAACAAATGTATTTGAATGAAATCTGAAGGTACATAAAAGATGAAGAGGAGAGGAAGCCTATGAACCTTGCAGTATGTGTATGATTAAATGTCAATATATAATAATAAACAAACTGGAAATATATAATGTGGTTGCTAAATTTTTTTAGACACTTCTCAATTGACAAGATGGAAATGAATAGCAACTGCATTAAACTAGCAAAAATAAAGGTAAAAGAAGAAACCATGACATTAAATAAAGAAGGAATAATACCAAGTATATCAGATGTCATAGCAAAGGTGAAAAGGCTGATTTCTTCCATTAAGAAGCATATATTATCAGATTAGCTTTTAAAACAAAGTAAAGCTAAAAGCTGTTTCTCATAAATACATTAAGTTAAAATATTTTAAAATACAAAATTCTTACATAGTTAAAAAGTTAAAGAATAAGGAGAGATCAGGCAACTATAAACAAAATGTGGACATCACTACAAATACTAGATGAGGTAAGATTTAAGGTTAAAAGCACCAGACGTTTTAAAGAAGGACATTATATAAAGGAAGGACAATATTTAAAGAAGGACATATATATATATATGTCCTTCTATATATATACATATATATGGAGGAAATGAATAAACAACAAATTAGATTTAGTAGATAGATGACTTTACATCCCTTAAATGGAGAATGTACATACTTTTTGTAAGTCAGGGGTACATTTACCAAAATTGTTCTTGGCCATTAAGTAAACTTTAACAAATTCAAAAAGGTAGCTATCTTACAAGCCACCTTCTTTGATCATAAGCTATAGAAACTGGAAATAAATCAATTAATGGTAACATCACCACCACCTCTCATGTTTTGGAAATTCAGAATTACATTTCAGAAAACTCCAGAATCAAAGATAAAATGAAAATTGAAATTACAAATTGGAAATCAAGGAAAAGGAGAATAACCACTTCTATAACTTAGGGGACCCAGAGAAACTCACAACCTAAAAAAAAAAGAAGAAAAAATACACACACACACATATTAACTCATTGAACAAAAAGAATATGTAGCCATCTTAAGACACTAAAACAGAGGAGAATGAGAGGAAGTGGTGGATAGGAGGCAGGACTAACTGGGCAGCTCCCACTCGGATGGACAGAGCAGTGTGTGGAGATGCATATCGTGAACATTTGCTTCAAGAACTACCACAGGAACATTCCAGGAAAGCTGAGAGGATCCACAGACCCTTTGAAGGAGGTGGATTGCCGCTGCAGGCACTGTGGGACAGCCAAGGAACTGTGAGTCCTCTGTCTTTCTCAGCTGGGAGACTTGAAGCCTGGGGCAAGTTCTCAGCCCTGCTGGAAATAAACTCAGAGCTGTTGTGGGGGCACAGTGGGAGTAAGACCAGCCCTTCAGGCTGCAGGTTGCATGGGAGCTGGGTGAGGCCTTTGGCTGCTGGCCTTCCCCAACTTCCTTGGTGACCTGTGTGACACAGCAGAAGCAGCCATAATCCTCCTGGGAACATAACTCCATTACCCTGGGAGCCATGCCCTCATCTACCACAGCAGCAGCAGCAAGCCCCACCTAAGCAGATCTGAGCTCAGACATGCCTAACCCTGCTCCCACCTGCTAGTTTTTCTCTACCTCCCTCATAACTGAAGACAAAAGACATATTCTCCTGGGAGCTCTATGGTCCCGCCCACCACCTGACCCTAGGGCAAGCTCGTATCCTTTCTATACTACTGCAGTTGATGCCGTCTTGAAAGTGCCACCTCCTGGCTGGAGGCCAACCAACACAAAACCAGCGCATTTAACAAAAAACAACCAAGGGCCATCAGAGTCCGTTTCACTCCCCTGCTGCCTCTACGGTTGCAGATGCTGGTATCCACGGCTGAGAGACCTGAAGACAGATCACGTCACAGGACTCTGCAGGAACTGCCCTGTACAAACCAGAGTGTGGTAGCTCTGCTGGTTGGCTAGATCCAAAAGAGAATCATTGCAGTTTGGCTCTCAGGAAGCCCCAACCTTAGCAGAAGGAGGAGAGCACCAAATCAAGGGAGCACTCGTGGGACAAAAGAATCTGAAGAACAGCCTTTGAGTCCCAGATCTTCCCTCTGACATAGTCGACCCAAATGAGAAGTAATCAGAAAAACAATTCTGGTAATATGACAAAATAAGGTTCTTTAACATCCCCAAAAGATTACACAAGCCCACCAACACTGGCTCCAAACCAAGAATAAATCTCGAAATTGCCAGAAAAATAATTCAGAAGGTTGATTATTAAGCTAATCAAGGAGACAACAGGGAAGGGTTAAGTCCAACTTAAAGAAATTTTTAAAAAAGATACAACATATGAATGAAAAAATCTCCAGTGAAATAGCTTGGATAAAACACTTTCACAACTTCTAGAAATAAAGGACACACTTAGAGAAATGCAAAATGCCTGGAAAGTCTCAGCAATAGAACCAAACAAGTAGAATAAAGAACTTTGGGGCTCAAAGACAAGGCTTTAAAATGACTCAATCTGACAAAGACAAAGAAAAAAAAATTTTTTTTAATGAACAAAGCCTCCAAGAAGTTTGAGATTATGTTAAGCAACCAAACCTAAAAATAATTGGTGTTCCCAATTATCTGAGGAAGAAGAGAAATCTAAAACTTTGGAAAACATGTTTGAGTGAATAAACTAGGAAAATATTCCTGGCCTTGCTAAACATCTAGACATCCAAATACAAGAAGTTGAAAGAACACCTTGGAAATTCATTACACAAAAAAATTATCACCTAAGCATATGGTCTTCAGGCTATTAAAGTTAAGACAAAGGAAAGGATGTTTAAGAGCTGTGAGGCAAAAGCAGCAGATAACTTATAACGGAAAACCTATCAGATTAACAGCAGATTTCTCAGTAGAAATCCTACAGTCTAGAAGGGTTTGGGGTCCTATCTTTAGCTTCCGCAAACAAAGCAATTATCAGGCAAGAAATTTGTATTCAGCAAAACTAAACTTCATGAATGAAGGAAAGATACAGTCTTTTTCAGACAAATACTGAGAAAATTTGCCACTATGAAGCCAACACTACAAGAACTGCTAAAAGGAGCTCTAAATCTTGAAAAAAAATCTTTAAAATACACCAAAATAGAATCTCTTTAAAGCATAAATCTCACAGGACCTATAATGAAGGGGTGGCCTCCCCCTCCACACCTGTGGGCGTTTCTCGTTAGGTGGAATGAGAGACTTGAGAAGAGAAATGAGACACAAAGTATAGAGAAAGAAACAGTGGGCCCAGGGTACCAGCGCTTAGCATACAGAGGACCCGCACCTGCACAGGTCTCTGAGTTCCCTCAGTATTTATTGATCATTATCTTTACCATCTCGGAAAAAGGGAAGTGGCAGGATGATAGGATCATGGTAGGGAGAATGCACAGGTCTCTGAGTTCCCTCAGTATTTATTGATCATTATCTTTACCATCTCGGAAAAAGGGAAGTGGCAGGATGATAGGATCATGGTAGGAAGAAGGTCAGCAGTAAGACATATGAATAAAGATCTCTGTGACATGAATAAGTTTAAGGAAAAGTGCTGTGCCTTGATATGCATATTGCAAACATCTCCATAAACCTTTTAGTGCATAAAGAGCGGCATTGCTGCTAGCATGTCCTCCCACCTTCAGCCCTAAGGCTGTTTTCTCCCATCTCAGTAAGTAGAACATACAATCGAGTTTTACACCAAGATGTTCCGATGCCCAGGGAGGGGCAGGAGACAGATGCCTTTCTGTATCTCATTGATCATTATCTTTACCATCTCGGAAAAAGGGAAGTGGCAGGATGATAGGATCATGGTAGGAAGAAGGTCAGCAGTAAGACATATGAATAAAGATCTCTGTGACATGAATAAGTTTAAGGAAAAGTGCTGTGCCTTGATATGCATATTGCAAACATCTCCATAAACCTTTTTAGTGCATAAAGAGCGGCATTGCTGCTAGCATGTCCTCCCACCTTCAGCCCTAAGGCTGTTTTCTCCCATCTCAGTAAGTAGAACATACAATCGAGTTTTACACCAAGATGTTCCGATGCCCAGGGAGGGGCAGGAGACAGATGCCTTTCTGTATCTCAACTGCCAAGAGGCCTTCTTTCCTCTTACATTAATCCTCCTCAGTCACAGACCCTTCACGGGTGTCAGGCTGGGGGACGATCAGGTCTTTCCTTTCCCCAGAGGCCATATTTCAGACTATCACATGGGGAGAAACCTTGGACAATACCTAGCTTTCCTAGGCAGAGGTCCCTGCGACCTTCTGCAGTGTATGTGTCCCTGGGTACTTGAGATTAAGAGAATGGTGATGACTTTTAACAAGCCTTCAGGCACTTGTTTAACAAAGCACACCCTGCACAGCCCCAAATCCATTAAACCTTGAGCCACCACAGCACATGTCTCTTGCAAGAACAGGGTTGGGGATAGGGTTACAGACTGATAGCATCTCAAATACAGAACAAAATGGAGTCTCTTATGTCTGCTTCTTTCTATATAGACACAGTAACAGTCTGATCTCTCTTTCTTTTCTCCAAACTGTAAAACCATACAATTAAAAAGTATTCAGGCAACAACTAGCACAATGAATAAAATAGTACCTCACTTCTCAGTACTAATGTTGAATGTAAATGGCCTAAATTCTCCACTTAAAAGATACAGAAACCATCATTCTCAGCAAACTAACACAGGAACAGAAAACCAAACACCACATGTTCTCACTTACAAGTGGGAGCTGAACAATGAGAACACATGGACACAGGGAGGGGAACATCACACACTGGGGCCTGTCAGGGGCTGGAGGGCAAGGGGAGGGAGAGCATTATGACAAATACCTAATGCATGAAGGGCTTACAATCTAGATGATGGGTTGATGGGTGCAGCAAACCACCATGGCATATGTATACCTATGTAACAAATTCTGCACATGTATCCCAGAACTTAGAAGTATAATAGAAATAAAAATAAAAAGAAAGGCAATATATGTCACATATAGGGAAACATTAGGAATACAGTCAATGGTAATCATTAGTCTAAAAAAAAATATACAGAATGGCAGAATGGATAAGAATTCACCAACCAAGTGTCTGCTGTCTTCAAGAGACTCACCTAATAAATAAAGACTCACATAAACTTAAAGGGTGGAAAAAGATATTTCATGCAAATGGACACCAAAAGTGAGCAGGAGTAGCTATCCTTATGTCAGACAAAACAGACTTTAAAGCATCAACAGTTAAAAAAGACAAAGAGGGACATCATATAGTGATAAAAGGACTAGTCCAAGAGGAAAATATCACAATCCTAAATATATGTACAGCTTAACACTGGAGCTTTCAAATTTATAAAACAATTACTACTAGACCTAAGAAATGAGATAGACAGCAACACAATAATAGTGGGGGACTTCAGTAGTCTGCTGACAGCACTAGACAGCACTAGACAGGTCGTCAAGATTCAGGAAGTCAATAAAGAAACAATGGACTTAAACTATACCCTAGAACAAATGGATTTAACAGATATTTACAGAACGTTCTACCCAACAACTGCAGAATATACATTTATTCATCAGCACTTGGAACATCCTCCGAGATAGACCATATGATAGGCCACAAGTCTCAACAAATTTAAGAAAATCAAAATTATAGCACTCCCTCAGACCACAGTGGAATAAAATTGGAAATCAACTCCAAAAGGAACCCTCAAAACCATGCAATACATGGAAATTAAATAACCTGCTCCTGAATGATCATTGGGTCAACAATGAAATCAAGATAGAAATTTAAAAATTCCTTGAACTGAATGATAATAGTGACACAACCTATCAAAACCTCTAGGATACAGGAAAAGTAGTGCTAAGATGAAAGTTCATATCATTAAATGTATACCTCAAGAAGTCTGAAAGAGCACAAATAGACAATCTGAGGGCATACCTCAAGGAACTAGAGAAACAGCAAACCAAACCCAAACCCAACAGAAGAAAAGAAACAACCAAGATCAGAGCAGAAATAAATGACAATGAAACAGCAAGAACAAAATACAAAAGATAAATGCAACAAAAAGCCAGTTCTTTCAAAAGATAAATAAAATTGATAACCATTAGCAAGATTAACCAACGAAAGAAGAGAGAAAATCCAGTAAGGTCGATTTGAAACAAAATGGGAGACATTACAACCATTACTACAGAAATACAAAACATCATTCAAGGCTACTATCAACATCTTTATGCACATAAACTAGAAAACTTAGAGGAGATGAATAAATTCCTGGAAATATGTAACCCTCCTAGATTAAACCAGGAAAAAATAGAAACCCTGGACAGACCAGCGACAAGCAACGAGATTGAAATGGTAATTTAAAAGCTACCCAAAAAAGTTTAGGTACAGACTCACAGCTGAATTCTATCAGACATTCAAAGAAGAATTGGTATCAATCCTATTGACACTGTTCCAAAAGATAGGAAAGAGGGATTCCTCCCTAAATCATCTTGTGAAGCCAATATCATGCTAATACCAAAACCAGGAAAGAACATAACAAAGACAGCTGCAGACGAACATCCCTGATAAACATAGATGCAAAAACTCTCAACAAAATACTTGCTAACCAAATCCAACAGCATATAAAAAATATAATCCACCGTGATCAAGTGGGGTTCATACCAGGAATACAGGAATGGTTTAACAGGCTGGAGTGCAGGGGCGCGATCTCAGCTTACTGCAACCTCTGCCTTCCGGGTTCAAGCAATTCTCCTGCCTCAGCCTCTGGGATTACAGGCATGCACCACTAGGCCTGACTAATTTTTGAGTTTTTTTGTTTCTGTTTTTGGTTTGAGATGGAGTCTTGCTCTTGTCGCCCAGGCTGGAGTGCAATGGTGTGATCTCGGCTAACTGCAACCTCCGCCTTCCAGGTTGAAGTGATTCTCCTACCTCAGTCTCCCGAGTAGCTGGGATTACAGGCATGTGCCACCACACCCAGCTAATTTTTGTACTTTTAGTAGAGATGGGGTTTCACCATGTTGGCCAGGATGGTCTCAGTCTCGTAACCTCGTGATCCTCGGCCTCCCAAAGTGCTGGGATAACAGGCGTGAGCCACTGCGCCCAGCCTAATTTTTATATTTTTGGTAGAGATAGGGTTTCGCCATGTTGGCCAGGCTGGTCTCGAACTCCTGACCTCAGGTGATCCACCCACCTCGGCCTCCCAGAGTGCTAGGATTACAGGCGTGAGCCACTGCACCTGGCCTGCTTGTCACTGTTGTACTATATGTAATGTCTAGAAGACAAAGGGCCATGTATATCTTCAAATCAGATACTTTATACTGCTAAAATGATTTCCAAAATGCTTATAATTACTTGTACTACTGTCAATGAATGAAAGTATCAGTTTATTCCTTTCCAGCATTGTGCATTGTTATCTTTTAAAAAAACTGACAATTTTATAGGCCAAAAATTTATAATTTGATATTTAAACTAGCATTATTTTAATTAATGAATTTAGAAATCGTTCTGGTTAAATTTGTGTAGATGCTAATAACATCCAACAGATTAAGACAGATTCAAATAGTTAATATTCACTAGACTTACAATGTACTAGGTGTTGTAATTAGCACTTTTTATATACAAACTCATTTAATCTTAATAATATGCTCACCAGGATAATGATGGTTTACAGTTATAAAATATCAGAAATGTCATTTGTCTTAGTTTGTGAGAGTGCTTGTTAATTATTTGTATTGATATTTAATTGGCTTTATTTAAATACACGTAAGTGTTAAGTTGAACATAGTCTCTTTTCTTTTAAGACAGGATCTCACTCTGTCACCCAGGCTGGAGTGCAATGAATTGATCATGCTCACTGCATCCTTGAACTCCTGGGCTCAAGCAATCCTGCTGCCTCAGTGTCCTGTGTAGGAGCCCACCACCATGCCCAGCTTATTTGTATTTTATTTTTTTGTAGAGATGGGGTCTCGCTATGTTGCTGGGGATGCTTTCCAACTCCTGGTCTCAGTCAGTCTTCTCACCTCAGCCTCACAAAGCGCTGGGATTACAGGCATGAGCCACTGCACCCAGCCCATACTCATTTTTTATTTCTGTCCATCTTTAAGAAACACTTCGGCCGGGTGCCGTGGCTCAAGCCTGTAATCCTGGCACTTTGGGAGGCCGAGACGGGTGGATCATGAGGTCGGGAGATCGAGACCATCCTGGCTAACATAGTGAAACCCCATCTCTACTAAAAAATACAAAAAACTAGCCGGGCACGGTGGCGGGCGCCTGTAGTCCCAGCTACTCCGGAGGCTGAGGCAGGAGAATGGCGTAAACCCGGGACGCGGAGCTTGCAGTGAGCTGAGATCCGGCCACTGCACTCCATCCAGCCTGGGCGACAGAGCAAGACTCCGTCTCAAAAAAAAAAATAAGAAACACTTCAAGGAATTTTTTTTAAATCCTGTAATTTATGCTTTTGTCCATTAGATGTCCTCAGCTACATTTATCAGAATTTAAGTTTTTTAATACAAATTTCAGTCTCTAAATACCTTTAAAAGTTTGCAGTAATTGTTACTACTGTTGATATTTTAAACATTTATACAAGGTCTCTAAAAATCTATAAATACATTAGGATGTATGGTAGAAGATTTAGACATTTCTTGTGATTTTTGTACTATAAGTAATCTTAGTTAACTAAGAAATTTTTAAATGTTAAATTACTTGTTAATTTCTTTCTCCCCCTTTTAATTTAAAGAGTTTTGGGACTGGAATTAAATAAAGACAGAGATGTTGAAAGAATCCACGGCGGTGGAATTAACACCCTTGACATTGAACCTGTTGAAGGGAGATAGTAAGTTTATTATACTTGTATAATCATTTTTCTTTCTAAGTGAAATGCAGTTAAAACCTACTTTTTCAGATTAATGATGTAGAAGTTTCATTAAAATTAATGAAAATCCCAAATTGTAGCATTTTTTTAATCTGGCATTATTATTTTCAAATAAATACAAAACATCAAACCTACCAAATGTTGTCAAATAAACATTTCCAAGCTACTTTAATATAAATATGTACTTATTGTTAAATTAACAAACATTGAACTTCTTTTGGATGTAGAGGGCTTTTAAGTGCTAGAGTGTGTCTTTAGGTGTTATTTTAAAACATAGTTGCTACTCTCAAAATAGTCCAATGGGAAAATAAATATAAAAAGTGGAAGACTATTTTGAAGAATTAGGTTAGAAACAAATAAGAATTATATTTGAGTTCTTCCTGGCTTTACCACTTACCATCTTAGTGACCTTGAACAATTTACCTAACCTTTCTAATTCTCAGTTGCCTTAGCTATGCAGTGGGAACAATAGTACCTACCTAACAAGTTTGTTTTGTGGATTAATTGAGATAATATGCACAACATGATTAGCATAAGACCTGGCACATCATAAATGGTTGATGCCACTGCTGCCACTATTAATCAAAAGCAGTATTACATATACTTTTACTGCTTTCAGCCCAGTCTCTACACAGCAGCCAAAATGCTTTGAAGAATGCAATTCTGAACATATTCTCCTACTTACAATTCATCATAACACCACATTACTCTTATAAGACAGTACAAAACCTTCCATGTGGCCTATAATTAGGCCACATAGAGCATTAACTAAAGGAAACAGTTTGTGTTATGGTGTATTTCATGTGCCTATAATTAGGCCACATATAGCATTAACTAAAGGAAACAGTTTGTCGTGTTATGATAGATTTAGCATTTGCCCCAGAATTTTTATTTTATTATTTACATTAAGTCAAGTCAGAACAGATTTGATAAACTTCCACTTTTTAATTCCAGCTTCCACCATGGTCTCATCCAGTAGTATTTGAGAAACATCTTACTTTAGCATGTGGTTAAATCTAAAAGATGATGAGTAATCATTCTTTTCTTTTTCCTGACCTTTTCCAGGCTCAGTATAATACCTTCTATTCAAGGACAGCTGGGGGGCACTCACTTATGAAACACACAGACATGAGCAGCAAGAGATAGCTGACTTTTGGGTTTGGGTGCTGGTCAGGAAAGTATTCAATACTGTTACTCCAGCCAGCCACTTGGTGTAGTAATCAGTTGTGTGGCCTGTGAAGTATGAGAAGCCAGTGGACTACCAGTTGGCAGAGTTGGTGAGAAATGTGGGAAGTTATAGATTATATGTGCATGAAATATATTTGAGAAATGCAGATGAGGCATCTTTTAGGACAGCACATAGAGAAAAGTCTGAAGACTCTTGCTACAGTGGTTTTCCCCTTTATTGCATGGGAGAAGTCTACAACCATTTCATATTTTGCATTAACCCCTTTTGATAGCGACAAGAGATATAAAAAGGAAGGTGTGCATTCTGTGGAAAACTAAAAAAACGATGCGTATGTAACTTGTTCAAAATACCTGTTAATATTTACCATCCACCATGAGAGCTGTAAAGATGTCACTGAAAATCAGAATGGAAACCAGAGAGAATACACAAATCTGGTAGAGAAGCATTTATTTCAAAGTTAGGTGTTATTTTACAAAAACTATCTGAAAATTACAGTTTAACAGGTGCAACTGCAGAGGGTGCATTTGCGTATCACTCTGTGAAGCTTGAATTTTCTTTTATACTTTTAAATTCTTCCAAGTTAATTTCATTCATCTTTAATACTAAGTTTTCTTGTCCATATAAAAACGTGAAACCATATCTCTTCATACTCTGTCAGCAAAAAGTATCTCATAGTTAAATAATGTCAGATACTTCATAGTTAAATAATGCCATCAGATACTTCAAATAGAAAGTTAATGGAATCAGAGAAAAGCTTTTGGAAGCCATTTTAACAAAGTCAAAACATCTGACATTATTGTAAATACCATGTCAGTTAAGATTAAAAGTTCAACGTTTAACATAATTTTGTTTTATATTGATAATACATCTGTATGGCAAGAAAAGCAATGTTTTGTGAAGATTAAGTGTGAAGCGGAAGTGTTTTGGGAATTGGTTGAGGTATACATGTAACTCACAACTGTGTCCAAACACTTTATCAATCTAAATAAAAGTTGTAGTTGTTAAAATTTACAAATATTTCTCTATATACACAATTAGAGTAACTGAACTACAAAATTTTTGTAATAAAGCTAATGTGGAATATTTTAAAAAATAACTAAGTAGGGCATTATTAGCAGTCTTTCTTTACTGCCCATCAATTGGATTTTTGAGCCTTCAAATAGCTACTTTTAAATTAACCTTATTGTTTTATAAATTGGTATTGAATTTATCTTAAAAACAAGTCTATAAATCAGTACATGCAACTAGTTCATGAACTATTTATGACTGGGTCACAAGATAAGGATCTTGGGCTAAAACATAAATCTACTACATCATTACACACACCATTTAAAGAAGTTAAGATATGTTTGTAACAAGACTTTCCCAATGAAGAAAGACATGTGTTTGTTTCTGGCACAAGCTCCTTATCTTGGAGAGTTAAATAGCACTGCTCTACTTCTAATTATATTGTGTTTAAAATTAGGTGAAAATCTTTCAATCAAAATATTCAGTGAATGTAGTGCCAAAAACTGTAGTTTGGGTGCTATTCTTGAAAGATGACAGGCCGGGCACAGTGGCTCACACCTGTAATCCTAGCAGTTTGGGAGGCTGAGACAGGTGGATTACCTGAGGTCAGGAGTTCAAGACCAGTCTGGGCAACGTGGTGAAACCGCATCTCTACTAAAAATACAAAAAATTAGCCAGGTGCAGTGGCAGGCGCACACCTGTAATCCCAGCTACTCTGGAGGCTGAGGCAGGAAAATCACTTGAACCCAGGAGGCAGAGGTTACAGTGAGCCGAGATCATGCCACTGTATTCCAGTCTGGGCTACAGAGCGAGACTTCTTCTCAAAAAAAAAAAAAAAGAAAGAAAGAAAGATGACAATGTCAATGCAGTTTTTAATGTTCCTCTAGTTCTCCATTGAAACACATACAGAGACTAAAAATGATAAGTAGAAAAAAACAGATTAACATTTACAACCAAACTAGGTCATGAAGTGTCCCCACAAACCCCAAACTGTGAATAAGTGGGAACAAACCACTGACAACTACGAGATCTGTGCACTACCAGCGTTTTTGCCAGAGAAGGCAGTAAAAAGCAATAAGGCATCTGATATACCTGGATAAGTCCAAAATAACCACAAGCTTAGCAAGCAAATTTGACTACAGCAGCTCAAACTGGGAGAGGATGGCATACTCTATAGGTATGTTTTAATGGTCCATGGTAAGACCAGAAGGAGCTGTAGCACTCTGGACTCTTAATATCTCTCAAAAGAGCTAACCAGTCAAAGTGCCCCTCCAGTACAGAACTATATACTGAAGAAAAACTGCTGGAAATAAAATCCAAATTGAGCAGTACAGAGACAATAGAAACAAAGGAAAAAGATGTCCCCGATAAAATTGGGGAAGTGAACAGAACCAGGAAATCTCTGAAAGCAAGCTACCATATTTTGAAATCTTACCCATCAAAAAATTTTTAAGGGAAGAGGATGTTTTAATATATAAAATTTAAACATTACTCTAAGTCAAGCCTCCATTCTAAAAGGTTAAGAAAATTAATTTTACGTAAAAATGAGCAAAAGAATAGGATTAAGGTCAAAGTTCCTACAAAATTATTATAAAAACAAAGAGGATAAGAAGTGGACTAATGCTGTTACGGAGAGTGAAGTCACACCAGAAAGAAGTGTCTATAAACCAGATGAGAACTCTAGCCTAATACTTCAAAACTAGGTAAAAGTTGTTTTATAAACGTATAATAAATGAGAGAATAATGTTAAATTGGAATTAGAAAACCTCAGAAATGAGATGCTCACACTCAAAAAATTAGAAATAAAAATATTTGAGAAATGAAGACTGACTGAAAGCATAAGGAACACAAATAAATGGAAGAGGTAATGCCTTAGAAATAGAAACTAGAAAGGAGGAAAATTTTGAAAACCAAAAAGAAATGAAGAGAGGAAAATAATTCAAGAGGTGTATATACAGAATATAGGCAAAGGAGATCCAGCATAACATAATAGAAGTTCCCAAAGAAGAAAACCAAGGCAAAAGAACAGAATAAATATTAAAATAATAATTCAAGAAAGCTTTTCTAGGATAAATAAGATCTGGAGCTTTATATAAGGGGGGAAATTTTATATTGTCACTAGACTTTGACTTTGGGCTTTCTGGCCAAAGAAATGAAGCTTCTTACCCAAGACGCTCAAGGAAATAAAATGTGAGTCAAGGATTTTATATCTAGCCAAACTGATTTCAAGTACAAAAGGACAGATAAATTGTCAAAACACAAGAATTCAGAGACTGTTGTTCTCATTAGCCATTCCTTAGGAATCAACCAGAGAATGAAATCATTCAGCTAGAATGACGAGAGAGACAGCAACATAAGGATTGATGGTGAGCAATAATATTAGCAGATAGCAACACTTTATATAGATGTATAAATTGATGGATCTAGATATTGGTTTGTCTGCTAATATCACATCACAAGAGCAATGGCATATAGAAATTATTTTAAATTATAGCACATGAATGCAGTCACCAAAGTCCAGGCTGGAAATTGCAGGACATGTGATCTAGTTTTTGCAACAAATAAATTACAAGAGAGGGAAAAAGTACAGGAGGGAGGGAGAAAGAAAGGTAGAGGAGACGTATAGCTTAAAGTTAAAAGAAATTAAATTTTTTTGTAAAAGCAAGCTAATATTCATGTGTACACTCTAAGGTGATGAACTACGAACTGTACAGAAGAGAAAGACAGTGATTACGATAAAAATCATGATAATGAGTTACTTTGAGGTGAAAAGTAAGGAGTGATGATCTAGAGAGATTACATTGTTTGGACCTCTGTGAAGAATTTTTGATGGTGCCCCTATTTTTAATTGGGATAAATGTATATTTGTAATTGGGATAAATGTACATTTTGTAAGTGAATAACATTCACAATGTCTAAGATTTTATAATATTTAAATTTGGTGTAACATCCAAAAAAGACATAAAATAGAGAATTTGTTCAAGGAGAATTTTATCTTGTAAAAAAAGAAGTACTAAAGAAAGGTACTTTGAATTAAGGTAAAAGGAAACAGTGAAAAGAATCTGAAATATTTGCACATTTCAAGAATATCCTCCATTTTGTAGAATTTTCTCTGAACTTACCATATACCTCATCATCTGTTTTTATTTCCTAAATTAAACATATTATAGCTTTTAGGGAAGTCAGTTAAAGGTAAAAACAACTCCAGATTTAAAAATGATTTTAGACAATTTTATGCAAAAAAAAAAAAAA
>NW_016814816.1:315667-328334 GCF_001698545.2 Rhinopithecus bieti | reverse complement strand
GTTAAAGGTAAAACAACTCCAGATTTAAAATGATTTTAGACAATTTTATGCAAAAAAAAAAAAAACTAAAAGATCATATTGAAAATCACATTTAAAAAAACACAATAACAGTCTTAGAGACAAATATGGTTAAGAAACCATATGTATGGTATATGAAGTACCAAGAATGATGTTTACAAATTATTAAGTTCAATCAGTGTATATAGCTTTGATATATATGCTTGCTACTTTTATTTTTTAGAAATATTTTGCAAAGTTTTGAATAGAATAATTTTGTATATTCTACCAATATAATAGACCAGCTTGAGAGTCAGTCAATAATTGTTTCCAAAAAAAGAGACTGCTGATTTTTTAGCACCCTCTTTTACTCTCAAAAGTAAGGCTTCCAGTGGTTTGGCTCCTCCTCCTCATCTCTCACCACTCTTTCCCTTCCACACTGCTCCAGCAACACATCCCTTCTTTTGGTTCCTAGAATGGGCTTGGATTGTTACTTTCACATTTGTCTGGCTAACTTTGAATCCTCCTTCACATACCAGCTTAAATATTACAATCAGGGAAACTATTCCTGAATTTACAAACTAGAATAAAGATAAGTTATTGTCACAGTGATCCCAATCGTAACTAATCATTTGTGTGATTATGCCTACTACCCGTTTTCCCTATTGGATTGTAAACTCTGCAAAGACAGGAACCATGCCTGCCTGTTCACAGTTGTTTTAGCAGAGCGTCTAACATTGTAGGAACTTAAAGTTGAATGAATTGAGTGAATGCATTCATAAGAGAAGGAAGGAATCTAACATTTATTGAGCCCCTATTTTTTGCCAGATATTGTAAAAGAAATTTGCACTTAACTTTTATTATCGACATTGTGATTCAGATAAAATGTCCCCTCCTTTACAAATGTTGAGTCTTGGACAGGTGGTATAACTTGCCCAGGGCCAAATAGCAAGTGTCAGTAATAGTTGGTTTGCCTACTTCCTTTTGATTTAGCATAGCCATAATTAGGACATTTAAAATAACTTTGTAATATTTTACTTTCTTAAGAAATCTCTTTTGCCATCTTGTTTCTGTCACCTTTTCTTTTGAAATTACGGAAGTAAACTTGAAATGATCACAGAATGAATTTTTTTATATTCATTCTATTAAATATTAAGAAATTATAGTTTATTAAGTCTGTGTTATTGAGGATTAACTTATTACAAATTAATGTATCCTTAATACATTTGGGTGTTTGCAAATCAGGTTTTGGAAATTTGCAGTGATAAATAAATGGGCTACATAAAATGATAAACTAATGTGAACTTTTTTATTATCAGCATGTTATCAGGTGGTTCAGATGGTGTGATTGTACTTTATGACCTTGAGAACTCCAGCAGACAGTCTTATTATACATGTAAAGCAGTGTGTTCCATTGGCAGGTATGTATTAAAATGTAAAATTTATGAATTTGTAAATAGTTGAGTATTTTTTACATCAAATGCAAAACATGAAAATTGCAGTCAAGTGAATGGGTCAAGTGAATGGTTCAGATGACCCATTTGCATGGCTGTTCCTTGAGACTTTGTTGAAAATAGTAACTGACATTGAGGTATAGTTTTTTAACAAGTGTCTTCCCCAAAGCAATTTTGGTATCAATTTACATCTCAGTAACTAATTAGAGTTTTAGTACCACTTAGTATAAGATTCATTTATAGTCCTTCAGCTAATTATAAACACAAATTAGATTTTCAACTGATACTAATGGAAGAAAAAAGTTTAGATATACTAAACATATTGATACTCCCTCACCAAATACATATACACATATACCCACTCACCCCTCTCTTGTCTCTCTACTTACTCAAAGATGCCTAACTTAAAACATACATCTATAATACTTATCTTCTCTGACTGTTCTCTACTGGCTTACCAATCTTGTGGTAATTCTTTTAAATCTCTAATAAAATGTTTTATGGCATTGTAATTTTCCATTGTGGTCATTTAATCCTTTCTCGTCATTTATATCCAATCTGATAATGAGCAGACCTTTGAATTAACAGGGAGAATGGGCGCTGAGAAAATGCTTTCAAGAGGGCAAACTTTGTAAACATTAACATCAACAATATGTTACAGCTCTTCCCAATGCATTAGAATATATGCTATGGAATATTTATGAGGAGATTTGCTATTGTTTGTTGGCTCTGGTGCTTCACATTAGAAATACAAATTTGGGAAAATCAGTTAATCTCAGCTTCAGATTATTTTGTTTTAGAAATCAGTATACATGCCCTGCGGTTCTTACACGTTTCCATGAGAATTAAATGAAATGTTATCTTTTAAAAGCACGTTGAAAACTAAAACCACTGTGTAAGTGAAAAGCAATGTACTTACAGGGAAACTTAGTACAAAACAAGATATTGCCTCAAATACTCTAGAACTTAGAGACTTAGGCCATTTATACTCTCTTCCCACCCTCAATAACAAAAAAAGTCATGTTAATTAATTAAATTCATTTTATCTTATTTTATCCTAGCTAACATTTTAACATTGAATTTATTTCGTTACATAGCAAAATAGTATTTTCATCTGTTCCATGTGCTATATAATATTCCATGAGGGACTGTGATTTGCTTTTTTTTTTTGGTATGTGACATATGTAAATGCCTTATTTGTCAATCTTGTTTTACAATGATTTAATTCTTGGATTCAGACTCTATATTTAAAAGTGTGACTTTGAATTTGAAAATGGATATATAGTATGCATCTTTACAAAATGAGTTATAATAGCATTTTGTACATCTGAAGAGTTCACAATCTAATTTAAAATAATTTCAATAAAGACTATTATTAAGTTAATGTGACTCAGACTATTTTCTGATACTTACTGTTAGTATACTTAAAGTGTTTGTCCTTGAGCACTAAAAGATTCCTTTCCTCTACCAAAATTCTTATTAAATATAAATGAGAATAACAGAACATATATAGTAACATAATAAAANTGTGATTATGCCTACTACCCGTTTTCCCTATTGGATTGTAAACTCTGCAAAGACAGGAACCATGCCTGCCTGTTCACAGTTGTTTTAGCAGAGCGTCTAACATTGTAGGAACTTAAAGTTGAATGAATTGAGTGAATGCATTCATAAGAGAAGGAAGGAATCTAACATTTATTGAGCCCCTATTTTTTGCCAGATATTGTAAAAAGAAATTTGCACTTAACTTTTATTATCGACATTGTGATTCAGATAAAAATGTCCCCCTCCTTTACAAATGTTGAGTCTTGGACAGGTGGTATAACTTGCCCAGGGCCAAATAGCAAGTGTCAGTAATAGTTGGTTTGCCTACTTCCTTTTTGATTTAGCATAGCCATAATTAGGACATTTAAAATAACTTTGTAATATTTTACTTTCTTAAGAAATCTCTTTTGCCATCTTGTTTCTGTCACCTTTTCTTTTTGAAATTACGGAAGTAAACTTGAAATGATCACAGAATGAATTTTTTTATATTCATTCTATTAAATATTAAGAAATTATAGTTTATTAAGTCTGTGTTATTGAGGATTAACTTATTACAAATTAATGTATCCTTAATACATTTGGGTGTTTGCAAATCAGGTTTTGGAAATTTGCAGTGATAAATAAATGGGCTACATAAAATGATAAACTAATGTGAACTTTTTTATTATCAGCATGTTATCAGGTGGTTCAGATGGTGTGATTGTACTTTATGACCTTGAGAACTCCAGCAGACAGTCTTATTATACATGTAAAGCAGTGTGTTCCATTGGCAGGTATGTATTAAAAATGTAAAAATTTATGAATTTGTAAATAGTTGAGTATTTTTTACATCAAATGCAAAACATGAAAATTGCAGTCAAGTGAATGGGTCAAGTGAATGGTTCAGATGACCCATTTGCATGGCTGTTCCTTGAGACTTTGTTGAAAATAGTAACTGACATTGAGGTATAGTTTTTTAACAAGTGTCTTCCCCAAAGCAATTTTGGTATCAATTTACATCTCAGTAACTAATTAGAGTTTTTAGTACCACTTAGTATAAGATTCATTTATAGTCCTTCAGCTAATTATAAACACAAATTAGATTTTCAACTGATACTAATGGAAGAAAAAAGTTTAGATATACTAAACATATTGATACTCCCTCACCAAATACATATACACATATACCCACTCACCCCTCTCTTGTCTCTCTACTTACTCAAAGATGCCTAACTTAAAAACATACATCTATAATACTTATCTTCTCTGACTGTTCTCTACTGGCTTACCAATCTTGTGGTAATTCTTTTTAAATCTCTAATAAAATGTTTTATGGCATTGTAATTTTTCCATTGTGGTCATTTAATCCTTTCTCGTCATTTATATCCAATCTGATAATGAGCAGACCTTTGAATTAACAGGGAGAATGGGCGCTGAGAAAATGCTTTCAAGAGGGCAAACTTTGTAAACATTAACATCAACAATATGTTACAGCTCTTCCCAATGCATTAGAATATATGCTATGGAATATTTATGAGGAGATTTGCTATTGTTTGTTGGCTCTGGTGCTTCACATTAGAAATACAAATTTGGGAAAATCAGTTAATCTCAGCTTCAGATTATTTTGTTTTAGAAATCAGTATACATGCCCTGCGGTTCTTACACGTTTCCATGAGAATTAAATGAAATGTTATCTTTTTAAAAGCACGTTGAAAACTAAAACCACTGTGTAAGTGAAAAGCAATGTACTTACAGGGAAACTTAGTACAAAACAAGATATTGCCTCAAATACTCTAGAACTTAGAGACTTAGGCCATTTATACTCTCTTCCCACCCTCAATAACAAAAAAAGTCATGTTAATTAATTAAATTCATTTTTATCTTATTTTATCCTAGCTAACATTTTAACATTGAATTTATTTCGTTACATAGCAAAATAGTATTTTCATCTGTTCCATGTGCTATATAATATTCCATGAGGGACTGTGATTTGCTTTTTTTTTTTGGTATGTGACATAAGTAAATGCCTTATTTGTCAATCTTGTTTTACAATGATTTAATTCTTGGATTCAGACTCTATATTTAAAAGTGTGACTTTGAATTTGAAAATGGATATATAGTATGCATCTTTACAAAATGAGTTATAATAGCATTTTGTACATCTGAAGAGTTCACAATCTAATTTAAAAATAATTTCAATAAAGACTATTATTAAGTTAATGTGACTCAGACTATTTTCTGATACTTACTGTTAGTATACTTAAAGTGTTTGTCCTTGAGCACTAAAAAGATTCCTTTCCTCTACCAAAATTCTTATTAAATATAAATGAGAATAACAGAACATATATAGTAACATAATAAAATATTTTATCCTATTTTAAATTTTAAACTTAAAATATAAGTGAGCTTTTATTTGTTATCACTACATTAAAAATTTGTTTTATTTAAAAGTAATGTCACTGGAAAAATCTCTGTAGAAGTCAATATTCTTAGGAGCAAAAGGAAGTCAGTCTGCTTATCTTAAGCAGAAATTTATTGGAAGAATATTTATTATCTCACATAACTGTCAGGAAGATGGGAGAATCAGATTTAGAAAATAAGCAGAAAACAAGAGACGTCAGGATAGAGAACACAGTCAGGGTCACACCACGGGAACATTAGTTTGGGTTTTGCTGTATGTCACCAACATACACTCTCAACTCCTCAGCTTTGAATAATGGCTAACTCTCCCAGGAAAAGAGAATGTCTAGAGTCGCTTGCTTTCTGTAACAAGAGATAGAGCTCTGATTTTCAGTAAAACAAAGGGGATTCCCCCCCAAATAGGAGTTTGAATGCTCATCAGTCAAGAAAAAAAGGCACATGTCCCCTATAATCCACCCATTTGGCTGTCCAACATGCATATACACCTTTCTTCCCATACTTACCATTTTTTAAAAGAACGTTCCAGCCTAACCTAATGCAAGTCTTCACTATACAGCCAAAAAGGTGATCATCCTCTTCCCCAAAGGGTGATGATCCTAAGTTGTTTTAGTTACCACACCTGGCTCCATTTCAGGGTCATGTTCATTTTTCCACGAGTTTAATTTATTCTATATCAGTATTATACAATTTGTGGACTCAATTATATAGTTAACCTATAAAAATAATTAAGAGAGGAAAGAAAGGGAAAATTAGTTAAAATATATAAATATTTACAGAGAAAAAAAGGAAATATGAATAGGCACTATAGTTCTTGTATTTTTGCAGCTGTTTTAATGCCAGAGCTGGTACTTAAGACTTTCCTTCTTCATGTTCTCATTCCTTCAGATAGCACCACAACTGTTTAAGGTCCCAAACTTTCATCTTAAGGAATCCAAAAGCATCATGATTATATCTGCATAGGGTTACAGAAGTTGTCTTTTAACTTTTGTGCTCTATGGGAAATTTCAAACATACACAAGATTGGAGAGTTGTATAATGACCTGTATATCAATCACCCAGCTTCACCAACCATCATAACCAATCTTGTTTTGTCTCTACCTCCCACCCATCCACCCTCATAACTATGTTGAAGCAAATCTTGAACAATGTATCATTTCATTCTTAATTATTTATATCTCTAAAAGAAAAAGATATTATGAGCATAACTACAGTACCATTATCTTAAGTACACAAAAATTATCTATATTAAATATCCAGTGTGTGTTCAAATTTCCCTCTTTGTCTCATAAATCTCTCTTAACAGCCAGTTTGTTTGAATCAGGATTCAGTTAGGTAACACACTATGTTGGTCACTGGTTCAGAGCATATACTACATCCTTCAGGGCAGCATACCACCCTCACAAGGTGGTATATTGTAGCTGACGTCATAACTGAATCTTTAACATGTTATGTTATTATGGATGGTGGGTTACATAAGATGTGAATCTCATGGGCCTTCACCAGTTGCATTCTTTTGTCATAGAGTAAATTCCTTGATAAGAAGCAATATTGTATGGAATACCATGGAGGTGTGTGAGGCATTCAGTAATTCTAAAAATAGTAGTGCTTTGGAAAAGAGACTTTGGGAAAACAAATCCAAAACCAAACAGCTGTCTCTTCCAGTAAGACCAAATCACTCTTCCAAAATGAAAGAAGTCCAGTGTAGTTGGCTGATCCCTCCAGGCTATATATAGTACAGAAACAGAGAATCTCTCACATTATGACCTTTAGTAGAAGGCATGCCTCTACGTCACACTATGGGAGCCTGAAACTAGAGATGCCTGGACATTCATTCTAGCCTTCTACACAGCCAGGACACAGGCATGTGATCTCAGTTTGACCATTCCTATCATCCTACCTGAGACTACTGCTTGTTCTTAATATAGTACCAGTTTTGAAACTCACATAAGTCAGGTATCTGTAAATTTTGATTGCTGTTTTGTAGAGATCATCCTGATGTTCACAGATATAGTGTGGAGACGGTACAGTGGTATCCTCATGACACTGGCATGTTCACATCAAGCTCATTTGATAAAACTCTGAAAGTATGGGATACAAATACATTACAAGTAAGTACATTAAAACATTTGCAGATTGCTTTGTAGGATGAAGGAGAATTTAATCCTAAACCATTTTAGTATGATTATTTGCTGAGATGTCATATATGTTAAATGTGAAAGCAGTACAGTGGTTAAGAAGAGCTAGACTGCTTGAGTTCATATCCTGGCTGTGCTGCTGACCAGCTGTATGTCATTGTGCAGATGTCCAAACCTCTGTGTGTCTTTCTCATCTGTAAATGGGAATAATGATTATAGTATGATGTGAGGATTAAATGAGCCAATATACGTAAAGTACCTAGTACAGTGCATACCATATAGTAAATGCTCAAAAACTATTAGCTAATATTATTATCCCTTTGTGAAAACTAGAATGATCTAGTAATCTAAAGTAGAAAATTGGATTTATCTTTGATTGATCTAAAAACTTGAAGGAAAAAGCTGTTAATACTGTTGCTTAGTAAAGGCCGGCAGTGGATAACAGTTTGTCTGATATTCAGTCAGATTTACATTCTGAGTGCTAATCTTTTCTCTGAGCTCTACTCTGATATTTCTCTACTTTTTTACAGTACCTCTATACTTAAATGTAGTGTCACCCCTTCAAACTTAACATGTTCCAAACTGAACATGATCACATCTCATTAAATTTAGTCATAAAATCTTAGCAATCCTTTCTCCGAACTCTCTCATACCTCTTTTTTCTATTTCCCTTGACTTTACTGCACATCCAGACTACTAAAATCACTGCCTTACCTTCCTTCTACATTTTCTACACTAAGTTCTACCCCAGAGTTAATCTTATTATAAAGCAGTTTTATCATGTCACTGTCCAAACCCTCTAGGGATTCCCATTGTCTGAATTCAGCCTGGCATTCTAATTTCTCCATGACATCAGCCCTTTTTCCTTCAATCCTACGTCCTACCAGTTTTCAACACAAATGCTTTGCTGCAACTGAATTGATCATATTTTGAATCTGTTCTATTCCCTACCTCACATCCCTTTCCCTTGCAACTTTTCCCTTCTCTTAAGGTCACATCTTTTTTTTACAATTACATTGAGCCAAGACTGCGGATGCCAGAGTTCTAGTTCCATTCTGCCACTTATGAGATTTGTTGCTTTAGATAAGTCATTTAATTTGTTAGCAAATGTCTCTTCAGCTATAAAATTAAAGTGTCAGACTAGATGGTGTCTAAGGTCCCTTTTAGTGCTATCATGCAATTTAGTGATTTCAGCTTCCAGAGTACATATTAACCATTATTTTACTTTATAGCACTATTTTCTGTATTCTTATTTCAACACATTCTCATACTACTTTATAATATCATTTTCATACTTGTCTTATTTGTTGTTCTAGATTGTTACTTCCCCAAAGAAAGTACTATGTCTTATACATTACTAAATTCAGTGCTATGTACAATAACTGCTGAGTAAATGCTTTAAGGATGACTAACAATGTATGTAACTGGCCACATATTAATAAGTAATAAAATCATGAAATGTATCGTGATTCTAGTCAGCAAAACAAAACAGTGTTGTGTATATAAATTCCAATTTAATACAATTCTAGTAATTCAAACTAAATAGATGTGTTTTTTTGGACCTTACTACATTAGAATAATCCTATTATTTCAGATTTATTTTCATAGCAAAGTATATGTATTAAAATACATGTCATTGAAAATGAGAATGTATTTTAACAATTAAATGAATGTCATCAGCTTTCACTTCTGACTATAATGGAGTATCTTGTAGCCAAACCAACACCTCCATTGAGAAAAGCTAGATAAAGCATAAACAAACATCTAGTTGAGGATTTTAGAAAGCTGCCAAGAAATCTAGGACTTGAGAAATAGATCCTAGAGAGAACACTTACAGAAATGCATTCAACTTTCCACACACTGTTTTTCTCTTTGGACATTTGTCATTAATGTAGGGCAAGAGACTGAGAAGACAAACATTGGATAGCTTCTAAGAGGCAGATAAATGAGTGGGACTTTAGTCCATTTCATACAGCTAGAGAGACAGAAATTGAATGTGGGCTGCCAAGACAGCCAGAAATTAAAGGATCAAGATCACAGAAAGAAGAGAGATGCAGAGAAATCAGCCTAACATCTTGCACTGGTTTTGTCATTGAGGTATTCGCTAACCAAGCTATGCAAGACCATAGACTAAGAAATGGAGCAGAAGACATTTGAAAAACAGCAATTTTCCCCAGTCATATGGTACTGGAGAGAAGAATTGCAGTGCAGTACTTCCTAAGTAGAACAGGGCCTAGGAAAACACCCAGGCTCTTAGGGCACTTAGAGGGGTATACTGTAATAATGGGTACAAATAGGAGGTAGATGGAGCCTGTGGTAAGCAGCATCATGTACCCGCTCCCAGATGTCTATGTGCTAATCTCTAGAACATGCAAAGGGGAATTAAAGGTTGCCAATCACCTGACCTCAAGACTGGAAGATAATACTGAATTATCCTGGTGGGCCCAACATAATCATGAGAGTCTTAAAAAATTGAAAAGTGAGGTAGAAGGAGACGGGGTAAATTTGACTAAGAGAATGGCCAGAAAAATGTAAAATTGCTGGCTTTGAAGATGGATAAAGGGGATCACAAGCCAAGAAATGTGTGTGATCTGTAGAAGATGGAGAAAGTATTCTCTCCTAGAGCCTCCAAAAAGGAATGAAGCCCTGTCAACACCTTGATTATAGTCCATTGAGACCTATGTGAGAATGTTAACCTGCAGAACAGATTTATTACAGATAATAAATCTGTCTTATAAATTACTAAGTATGTGGTAATTCCTTACTGCATTGATAGAAAATTATTACAGAACTGTACGATAGCAGACAAGCTTTATGTTTGAAGTGATATGATCTTCCCTCTCCTACCTGCCAAAGAGAGACTGGATCTTCTCTGAAGGAGGGTAACATAATACAGAACCTCTCCCAATTTTTTCTATGTAATTTCTAGCACTCTATCAGAAACTTCCAAGCTTACCAACAAATGAGCTTAGGAGGAAAAACAGGCAGTAGAAGAAGACTGACATCTCCAGGCCTAGATGCCTTTACCAGTAAATTATTCTAAACACTTAAAAAAGAGATAATACCAATCTGATACAGATGCTTCAAGAGGAAAAAAAAGAAACATTTGTAAACTTTTTTTATGGGGCCAGCATATCCATGATTTCAAAATTTACAAGGACATTATTTTGAAAATTACAGGCCAGTGTCTCTTACAAATGTAAATACAAAAATCCTAAATCAACTATTAATATGTAGAATCTAACAACATACAAAATAATAATATATCATGAGTGAACAGAAACAAGGTTGTTTTAACATCCATAAATCAACTAATGTAATTCATCCTGTAAATAGAATGAAGGGGAAAAACTACATGTTGGTCATCTCAATAGATATGAAAATTTTGAAATAAAAGTCAATATCCTTTTTTTTTTTTTAAGAGACAAGAGTCTTGCTCTGTTGCCCCAACTAGAGTGCAGTGGCACAATTATAGCTCACTATAACCTCAAACTCCTGGACTCAAGAGATCCTCCCAGCTCAGGCTCCCAAGTAGTGAAGGCTACAGGTGTGCACCACCATCTCTGGCTAATTTTTTAACTTTTGTAGAGACAGTGTCTCTCTGTCTTGCCCAGGCTGGTGTGAAAATCTGGCCTCAAATGGTCCTCCCACCTTGGCCTCTAAAAGTGTTGGGATTACAAGCATGAGCCACTGTGCCCTCATTTTTTAAAATTCTCTGCATACTGACACACATAGGCTCAAAATAAAGGAATGGAGGAAGATCTACCAAGCAAATGGAAAGGAAAAAAATGCAGGGGTTTCAATCCTGGTCTCTGATAAAACAGACTTCAAACCAACAAAGATCAAAAGAGACAAAGAAGGCCATTACATAATGGTAAAAGGATCCATTCAATAAGAAGTGCTAACTATCCTAAATATATATGCACCCAATACAGGAACACCCAGATTCATAAAGCAAGTCCTTAGAGACTTACAAATAGACTTAGACTTCCACACAATAATAATGGGAGACTATAACACCCCACTGTCAATATTAGACAGATCAACGAGACAGAAGGTTAACAAGGATATTGAGAACTTGAACTCAGCTCTGCACCAAGCAGACCTAATAGACATCTACAGAACTCTCCACCCCAAATCAACAGAATATACTACATTCTTCTCAGCACCACATCGCACTTATTCCAAAATTGACCACGTAGTTAGAAGTAAAACACTCCTCAGCAGATATAAAAGAACAGAAATCACAACAAACTGTCTCTCACACCACCGTGCAATCAAATTAGAACTCAGGATTAAGAAACTCACTCAGAACTGCACGACTGCATGGGAACTGAACAACCTACTCCTGAATGACTATTGGGTACATAACGAAATGAAGGCAGAAATAAAGATGTTCTTTGAAACCAATGAGAACAAGGACACAATGTACCAGAATCTCTGGGACACATTTAAAGGAGTGTGTCGAGGGAAATTTATAGCACTAAATGCCCACAAGAAAAAGCAGGAAAGATCTAAAAGCAGGAAAGATCTAAAACCCTAACATCCCAATTAAAAGAACTAGAGAAGCAAGAGCAAACAAATTCAAAAGGTACCCGAAGGCAAGAAATAACTAAGATCAGAGCAGAACCAAAGGAGATAGAGACACAAAAAACTCTTCAAAAAGTCAATGAATCCAGGAGCTGATTTTTTGAAAAGATCAACAAAATTAATAGACTGCTAGCAAGACAAATAAAGAAGAAAAGGGAGGAGAATCAAATAGACCCAATAAAAAATGATAAAGGGAATATCACCACCAATCCCACAGAAATACAAACTACCATCAGAGAATATTATAAACACCTCTACGCAAATAAACTAGAAAACCTAGAAGAAATGGATAAATTCCTGGACACATACACCCTCCCAAGACTAAACCAGGAAGAAGGTGAATCTCTGAATAGACCAATAACAGGTTCTGAAATTGAGGCAATAATTAATACCCTACCAACGAAAAAAAGTCCAGGACCAGACAGATTCATAGTCGAATTCTACCAGACGTACAAAGAGGAGCTGGTACCATTCTTTCTGAAACTATTCCAATCAATAGAAAAAGAGGGAATCCTCCCTAACTCATTTTATGAGGCCAGCATCATC
>NW_016814816.1:307844-312396 GCF_001698545.2 Rhinopithecus bieti | reverse complement strand
AGGTAATTTATAGATTCAGTGCCATCCCCGTTAAGCTACCAATGAGTTTCTTCACAGAATTGGAAAAAAACTACTTTAAATTTCATATGGAACCAAAAAAGAACCTGCATTGCCAAGACAATCCTAAGCCAAAAGAACAAAGCTGGAGGTATCACGCTACCTGACTTCAAACTATACTACAAGCGTACAGTAACCTGTTTTGGTTACTGTTTTGCATAGTACTGGTACCAAAACAGAGATATAGACCAATGGAGCAGAACAGAGACCTCAGAAGCAACACCACACATCTACAACCATCTGATCTTTGAGAAACCAGACAAAAACAAGAAATGGGGAAAGGATTCCTTGTTTAATAAATGGTGCTGGGGAAACTGGCTAGCCATAGGTAGAAAGCTGAAACTGGATCCCTTCCTTACACCTTATACAAAAATTAATTCAAGATGGATTAAAGACATAAATGTTAGACTTAAAGCCATAAAAAACCTAGAAGAAAACCTAGGGAATACCATTCAGGACATTCACATGGGCAAGGACTTCATGTCTAAAACACCAAAAGCAATGGCAACAAAAGTCAAAATTGACAAGTGGGATCTGATTAAAACAAAGAGCTTCTGCACATCAAAAGAAACTACCATCAGAGTGAACAGGCAACCTACAGAATGGGAGAAGATTTTGCAATCTGCCCATCTGACAAAGGGCTAATATCCAGAATCTACAAAGAACTTAAACAAATTTAGAAGAAAAAAAAACAACAACACCATCAAAAAGTGGGCGAAGTATATGAACAGACACTTCTCAAAGAAGACATTTATGCAGCCAACAGACACATGAAAAAATCTCATCATCACTAGCCATCAGAGAAATGCAAATCAAAACCACAGTGAGATACCATCTCACACCAGTTAGAAGGCCCTATTAAAAAGTCCAGACAAACAGATGCTGGAGAGGATGTGGAGAAATAGGAACACTTTTACACTGTTGGTGGGAGTGTAAACTAGTTCAACCATTGTGAAAGACAGTGTGGCAATTCCTCAAGGATCTAGAACTAGAAATACCATTTGACCCAGCCATCCCATTACTGGGTATATACCCAAAGGATTATAAATCGTTCTACTGTAGAGACACATGCACACATATGTTTATTGTGGCACTATTCACAATAGCAAAAACTTGGATCCAACCCAGATGTCCATCGATGATAGACTGGATTAAGAAAATGTGGCACATATACACCATGGAATGCTATGCAGCCATAAAAAAAGATAAGTTCATGTCCTTTGCCGGAACATGGATGAAGCTGGAAACCATCATTCTCAGTCAACTGTCGCAAGGACAGAAAACCAAACACCGCATGTTCTCACTCATAGGTGACAATTGAACAATGAGAACACTGGGACACAGGGAGGGGAACATCACACACTGGGGCCTGTCGTGGGGCGGGGGACAGCTGAGGGATAGCATTAGGAGAAATAAGTTAATGGATGCAGCAAGCAAACATAGCACATGTATACCTATGTAACAAACCTGCACATTGTGCACATGTACCTTAGAACTTGAAAGTATAATTTTTAAAAAGACATAAAAATAAAATTCTCTGCATACTAGGAATGGAAGAGAAATTCCTTAATTTGATAAAAAGTATCTATTTTTTAAAAAAATCTAAAGCAACCATTAAATTTGGTGGTAAAATGTTGAAAGCTTTCCCTTTGCATTATCCCCATTATTTCCTCTGTTCAGCATTGTACTGAATGTCCTCGTCAGTGCAATAAAGCAAACAAAGGAAATAAAAGGGATAGAAACTGGACAGGAAGCATTTAACTATCATTCACAGAAGACATGATTATGAATGTAGAAAATTCAAAAGAATCTATAGCCAAATTATTAGAATTAATATAAGTAAATTTGGTAAATTTTCTGGATACAAGGTAAATTATATTTCTGAATTCCATGAAATTTCAAAACCAGTATTGTTTACCATAGCATCAAAAATCATCATGTACCTAGTAATATATTTAATGAAAAATATACAAGACTATTCCGAATACACAGAGAACTTTAGAAACATTATTGAGAGAAATTAAGACCTAAATAAATGTGGGATATTCCATGTTCAAGAATTAAAAGGTTCAGTGTGGTAAAAATATCAGTTCTACCCAAATGGATCTATAGAATCAATGCATTTTCTATTAGACTCTTACAAGATTTCTTTTTTAAAATTGACTAGCTAATTCTAATGTTCACATGGAAATGCAAAAGGGCAGGGCACTCTTGAAAAAGAGTGAAGTTGGAAGACTTCACTATCAGCTATCAAGACTTGCTGTAAAGTTATACTAGTTAAGGCAATGTGATATTGGTGTAAATAAAAAAGAAAAACACACACCACACAGTGAAACAGGAGAATCAAGAAATGTACCCGTTCATGACAATAATTTGATTTATGATAATACAGGTAACCCTTGAATACTGTGGAGATTAGGGAAGCTGATCCCCATCACAGTTGAAAATCTATATATAATTTTTGATTCCCCCAAAAGGGTAACTACTAATAGCCTAGTGTTAATTGGTAGCCTTCCAGATTACATAAACAGTCAATTAACGCATACTTTATATATTATATGTAATATATACTGTATTTTATTATTATTATTATTTTTTTTTTCGAGACAGAGTCTCTCTGTGTCACCCGTGCTGGAGTGCAGTGACGTGATCTCAGCTCACTGCAACCTCCGCCTCCTGGATTCAAGTGATTCTCCTGCCTCAGCCTCCCAAGTAGCTGGGACAACAGGCGTGTGCCACCACGCCTGGCTAATTTTTGTATTTTTAGTAGAGACAGGGTTTCACCATGTTTGCCAGGCTGGTCTTGAACTCCTGACCTCAGTTGATCCACCCACCTCAACCTCTCAAAGTGCTGGGATTAGAGGCGTGAGCCACCATGCCCAGCCTGTATACTGTATTGTTACAATAAAGTAAGCTAGAGAAAAGAAAATGTTATTAAGAAAATCATGAGGAAGAAAAATATATTTACTAAGTCAGTGGAAGTGGATCATCATAAAGATCTTTATCCTCATCATCTTCACATTGAGTAGACTGAGGAGAAGCAGCAGGAAGAGGAGGGGTTGACCTTGCTGTCTGTAGGGTAGCAACAGGTGTAAGAAGATTTGGAAAGAGGCAGGCACACTTGGTATAACTATGGAAATACGTCGTAATTTCTGTGTGTTCTGCTTTATTTCTCTAAAAATGTTTCTGTTACGGTACTGATCCTTCTTCCACTATTTACTTTAGTTTCAGAGCCCATATCATCAAAGGGTCCATATCGTAAGAGTCCTTTGTGGCTTTTTTTTTTTTTCCCCAGAATAGGGCATTTTTGTCTACATTTAAAACCTGTTCAGGCAGATATCCTTTGTCCTCGATGATTTTCTTAATGATATCTGGAAACTCACCTGTTGCCTTTTGGTGGGCAGAAGCTTCTTATCCTATTATCTTGACTTTTTTAAAGCCAAACCTCTTTCCAAAATTATCAAACCATCTTCTTCTGGCATTAAATTCTCCAGCTTTAGATCCTTCACCTTCCTTTGGCTTCACATTGTCATATAATGACTATATTGACTTTGCTTTTTAAAAGTCATATTAGAGTCTATATATCGATATGCCTTTCTTTTAACAATCCTGCCCCCCCATAAAAGCTGGATTTTCAATAAGAGGTCAAAGGTATTTCACAAAACATACAAGGTTTTCACACCTGCTGGCATAGCTGCAGTGACATCATCACAAATTTTCTTTTTTTACAATGGTTCTTATGCTGGACTCATTTATCTTGAAATGGTGGGTAACCACAGCTGCACACCTCAATCTATGGTACATGTCAAGCAATTCAGCCTGTTCTTGTAATGTCATGACTTTTCTCTACTTCTTGGGACCACTTGCAGCATCACTAGTGATACTTTGTATGGGTTCCAAGGTGTATGATATGTGAATTTTATCTTGACAAAGCCATTATTTATATATATATAAGCATATATATATATATAAGCATATATATATAAGCATATATATATAAGCATATATATATAAGCATATATATATAAGCATATATATATAAGCATATATATATAAGCATATATATATAAGCATATATATATAAGCATATATATATAAGCATATATATATAAGCATATATATATAAGCATATATATATAAGCATATATATATAAGCATATATATATAAGCATATATATATAAGCATATATATATAAGCATATATATATAAGCATATATATATAAGCATATATATATAAGCATATATATATAAGCATATATATATAAGCATATATATATAAGCATATATATATAAGCATATATATATAAGCATATATATATAAGCATATATATATAAGCATATATATATAAGCATATATATATAAGCATATATATATAAGCATATATATATAAGCATATATATATAAGCATATATATATAAGCATATATATATAAGCATATATATATAAGCATATATATATATAAGCATATATATATATAAGCATATATATATATA
>NW_016814816.1:256978-307433 GCF_001698545.2 Rhinopithecus bieti | reverse complement strand
AGGCTTTGTTTTTGTCTTAGGGAAGGGGTGTTAAGATGAAAAAGACTTGAACTTTTAGTGCTGTTGGGAATGAGCCAGTGGGGACAGAGGTTATAAATACCCAGAAGATAATCTATAGGGTGAGATTTCTGACAGTGCTGAAGGGAATCTGAACACAAGTAGGGGGATTAACGTTAAAAATGGGGAGGAATCTCAAGACCAGCCTGGCCAATATGGTGAAACTCCATCTCTACTAAAAATACAAAAATTAGCTGGGCATCGTGGCGGGCACCTGTAATCCCAGCTGCTCGGGAGGCTGAGGTAGGAGAATCACTTGAACCCGGGAGGCAGAGGGTGCAGTGAGCTGAGATTGTGCCACTGCACTCCAGCCTGGGCAACAGAGCAAGACTCCGTCTCAAAAAAACAAAAAAAAAGGTGGGGGGGAGGAATCATGTTTCTATGATAACAGGAGTGAAGAAGGAAAAAGGATAAGTGGAAGTAAATGTGTTTGTAGGTTTGTTGGTAAGACATTAAGGAAATTCTGATTGAGTGACTCCTATTTTCTCCTTGAAATAAAAGATCAGAAGTAAATGTGTTTGTAGGTTTGTTGGTAAGACATTAAGGAAATTCTGATTGAGTGACTCCTATTTTCTCCTTGAAATAAAAGATCAGATTACCTGTTGTGACTGAGTGGGTATATTTGTGGAGAAGATTTGAAATAGCTGAGGAATACTGCAGAGAATACTAGTGAAATATAGTGGGACTGGCAGTCATTACTGAAATCTAGAGGAAATGAATAGTCTTTTATAGTGATGTCACACTGCCCTAATTGTAAGATTTTTTACCTGGGTAGAGCAAGGGATTGGCCAAGTCTGGGCTCATGGGCAAGTCTGGCTCATGGCCTTTTTTTGTAAATAAAGTAGGTTTTGGACACAAATATTGAAGCTGCCTTTGCAAAAATTATATCAGTGAGAAAATTGTGACAGTAGGGGAGATCTGATCTAACCAACACCTCCTCTTGCCTTTAGCCTTCAAGCTGCCTTAATTATTCCTGGACTTTGGCCAAGCTAACTTTGGAAGACATTTAGTTAATACTCCATTTTTTAATTTTATTTACTTATTTATTTATTTTTGAGACAGAGTTTCACTCTGTTGCCCAGGCTGGAGTGTAATGGCATGATCTTAGCTCACTGCAACCTCTGCCTCCTGGGTTCAAGCGATTTCTCCTGCCTCAGCCTCTCATATAGCTGGTATTACAGGCGCCCGCCACCACGACCAGCTAATTTTTGTATTTTAAGTAGAGTTTCACCATGTTGGCCAGGCTTGTCTCATACTCCTGACCTCAAGTGAGCCACCTACCTTGGCCTCCCAAAGTGCTGGGATTACAGGGGTGAGCCACTGCCCCCAGCCATTTTATAGTTTAAGTGATAATAGCCCTTCTCCAAAACTCAGCCACCTTTGTAAAGCTAATGAGAGACCACCAGACTAGGAGGAGTAGAGGAGCCTAAATTCTGCTAAGATACAGGGTCAGCAGTGGCTCACACCTGTAATCCCAACACTTTGGGAGGCCAAGAAGGGTGGATTGCTTGAGCCCAGGAGTTCGAGACCAGCCTGGGCAACATGGCAAAACCCCATCTCTACCAAAAATACAAAAATTAGCTAGTCTCATAACCTGGTCTCAAAAATAGATAAATAAATAATTAAAGAGACATAAATGATTGCCAGCCATTATTCCAGAGGTCACAAGATATATAACTTCCCCAATTACTCCTGTAGATAACATCACAACTGCAGAACCTGAGATTGGCCTTTTGAGATATCTTTTCAGGATTTTTTCACGTCTGACACCTGTGGCACCACCTGGACCTGCCAACTGCCCCTGTGGCCCCACCCAAAAGTGGCTCAGTGCACAAGAGGACCATTCCCCACACCTTATGGTTGCACCCGCAACCAGTCAACAGCAAGCACCCATTCATTGCCTAACCACTCCCACCCCTTCCCTCAAACTACCTTTGAAAAACCCCTAACCTACAAGACTTCAAGGAGATTGATTAATGTTAATAAATCCCATCTCCCACTTGGCACGGCCAGCCTTGCATCAGTTAAACTCTTTACTGCAATGCCATGGTCTTCATGAATTGGTTTTGTTTGTGCAGCAGGCAGAAAGAACCTGGTAAGCAGTTACAGTATGTTCATTTACTGTCTATGACTGCTTTAACACTGCAGTGACAGAGATGAGTAGTTGGTCCTGAAAGCCTAAAATATTTACCATCTGACTTTAACAGAAAGTTTACCAACCCCTAAGGTAGATCAATTTGGATGTAAGTACAGAGAAGGCAGACATTTGGAATCACCCAGGGTTGAAGTCTTGACAAATGGAAGAATATTAGCAAAGGAATTGCAGATATTGGCAGTTGACTTTGGTATTGGTATTGGACTTTGAAATCCAAGCTGGAGAGTAAGAGAAGTAGATGAAAGGAACTGATAGGGGTTCCAGAGTTTATTCGAATTTCTTGAGAGTATTTGGTGGGGAAAAGCTGAAAATTATAGAAGATTGTGGTCATAGATAACTGAAATATATGATTTCAAAGAAGGGGCAATTCTAGATAGTGACAGTGTCCTGGGTGTGGTAGCTCAGGTTATATGGAACTGAGATACATCATCCATGTAGTGTTGACTACATCATCCATGTAGATGCTGAGCTCTCTCCCCACCAGGTTGGGTGGAAAGGAATATGGTAAGCCACATACTTGTATTTTCTTAATTTGTGGGATTTATTGGGAAAACATATTTTTTTCTCATAGAAGGGAAAAGAATGTTGTAAATGACAGGATTTCAAATTATCAAGGTTTTTTGGGGTATTACATTCCTATGTTTAAGTTGAATTGCTAACAGTCAATTTAAAAATAGCTACAAATTTAGGGAAAAGTAAATAGAAATCTTACTGCTTTTTTACTTAAACCTGATACTTTTTTAATGTCTTTTGATTACCAGACTGCAGATGTATTTAATTTTGAGGAAACAGTTTATAGTCATCATATGTCTCCAGTCTCCACCAAGCACTGTTTGGTAGCAGGTTTGTAAGTGTATTCTTTTGTCTTTTGAAATATTGAAATCTTTCTCCCTTTTTATTTCTAGTTAGTTTTGATGTAGACATTTTAACCCACAAGAATATCACAATTCTTTATATATATATGTACTATTTATATTCAGTTCAACAGATATTGTGCAAGGCAAGCACTATGCTAGTGGCCAGGATTCAGAGAATAAGAGCATATTTCTGTCCTCTAAAGAGTTCCTTTTAAACCACCGAAGTTTCAGAGATTTTGCATGAATAAAATTTGGCAACTTTCCCAATTTGACACAATAAAACAAGGAAATTATTTCTTTCTCTAAGATTGTGATTCAAATTAAGCATCAATTTATATAAAAGCACCTGCAACAAACATCTTCATATTATAAGGGAGAAAAAATGATTTTCTGGTATCAGGTATCTGGGCCCTGTGATTCATTATTTTTGTGGCACCACGTGAGTCTCTACCTCTGGATATCAGTCAGCTCTTTTATCTGTAAAGAAGAGCTAGGAACTAGGTTGTATTTGAGGTCCTTTCAGTCTGTGTCGAGTTTCCGTGAATCTGTTACTAGTGATTGGAAGTATATCATTAACTTGGAAAAACTAAGCTATTAAAATACAATGATTTGATGTGATAAAATGGAGACCTGTACATACATACATACACATTTACCAATATAAATTTCCTGGGTTTGATACTGTGTTTTAGTAAGCTCACACATAATCGTTGGGGAAACCTAGTGAAGGGTACACAGTTCTCTTTATACTAGCTTTGCTGTTGCTTGCAAATCTATAATTATTTCAGAATAAAAAATAAATGGAATAATAGAGGTTTCTTACTACTAAAATGTAACTGTAGTTAAAATAACTTTTCTAAATTTAACATTAAAAATGACAATGTATTTTTGGCTTATATCTTTATATTTCTGCGTGGATACAGTGAAAATGTCATGATTACTAATGATAATGTCTTGTTTCCTTTTGATGATGACTTATGATAAAATTAAACCGGTTCTGTTTTTACAGTTGGTACTAGAGGACCCAAAGTACAACTTTGTGACTTGAAGTCTGGATCCTGTTCTCACATTCTACAGGGTATTTTTATTTTATTTCAAACAGCAACTACTTTGAGTAAACAATCCAATAAAAAGAAACGTTACTAACAATGTATTCTTTGTAAGTGACATGACTGATGTACTTTGTGCTAGTTGTTAAAAGCCAGCAGGGAAATAAAGATCCTTCCGTGCATTATTCTTATAAAACTGAACCACTGAAAAGACATTTATGTGAACAGTGGTCATTGGGGAAGCTCAAACGATAAGAAAAATAGTTCTAACTCAAAATCTTGTGTTATTTCTACATTTAAAAAAACTAACGCAACACACATCAGTGTATTTGTCTCATGTATTATTTAATATTCTGGCTAATGAGTAAATATTGTTCTTAATATTTAGGTACATTTTTTCTCAGTAAAACATTTTAGAAAATGTATTGAAGTAATTCTTTGGTAAAGGTGTATTTAAATTATTCTTGCTACTTTTATCAGGATTAGATTGTCTAATTCTAAACAATGAAAAGATAGAATATAATTTATATATTTTTAGTCATCTCAAAGAAACATATAACATATATTAAGAAAAGTTGGTGAGATGGGTAGCATTTTTGACATTATTATGAATTTTTATTAATATAAGCTGAGCAGATGGAAATGTCTTATGTGAATAGTTCAGTTAGGTAAAAGTGAATTAAAATATTGAAATCACTTACCCTTTGAACTTATCACCTGTACTTTCTAGAAAAAACCATTTTATATAAATGCTTTTCTACAATCATGAATTAAAGTAATTTTCTCTTATAACTTTATGAGAAATTGGGAAACATTTTTATCCTTTAAAATGTTTATCTTGTGTATTTTATTATAGTAACTGAGCTTGAGTTATATGGATTTACTGCCATAGGCTAACTACTGTATTTAAAAAGAAAGACTTACTTAACTCTGTTTTTTCCAAAGCAAAACTAGTTCTTTTACAATAAAATACCATGTGTTAGAAATACTCCTGTAAACTTCACATTAGCATTGAAATGTAGATTATTATAAATCTAAGAAATGACCATATCTATTCACATTGAGTGTTTAGCCTCACTTTCTTCAGAATCAGTCAAAATTATTGGCACTTTATCTTCTGATTTTTTGGATATCTTGCAAGACTTTTCATATAGTTATATTTGCAGGTCACAGACAAGAAATATTAGCAGTTTCCTGGTCACCACGTTATGACTATATCTTGGCAACAGCAAGGTAAAATTATTTGCTTTTGAAGTTAGTAATTAAGAATAAGCATTTTGAAAAGTCTACATTTATGTAATGTATGTATTTTAGCATATTTAATTATGAATTCACTCCTTTAAAATGAAGTATTGAGTTAGAAATTTTAATTCATGTCACCAAAAGAAGTCTTCCTTTGTATTCTAAATCTAATCCTATCCACCTTCAAGGTGTCTCACCTTAGAACACAGAGGAACTGTGTTGTGTCATTCTCACACACAAAAGTATAACACTGTGCAAATTTTTAAATAGAGCGTTTTTATGCATTATCTTTAACCTGGAATTCTTTTGAATGTGATATATCCACACATTAATTGATTCAATTTTCTGATATTTAATGACTTCCTCCCACATGCCAAGCATTGTGCTAGGGACACAGGTAACTAAGGCTTCGAAAAGCCAACAATCTAATGATCTAATGAGGCATATAGTCAAAAATCAGTGATTACAGGGCATCCTGAAAAATGCTTTAATAGAGGTACGTCTCTGGAAGGAGTAATATAGGAAAAGAAAGCAGGATCACTTAACTCTGAGAGGATCAAAAGATGTGGGGAGGTTTATTTGTTTGCTGGAGAAAAAGAGTATTGCATATTTATATGCTGGGGAAAGAGTACCAGTAGAGAGAAACAGGTGAAGATAAGAAATGGAGGGAATAATTGGTGCATTAGGTCCTCGAACACACAGAAGTGATTAGTATCAAGGGTCCAGATGAGGGTGGAGGGGACACCTAGTTTGGCACATGAAGAGCACTGTGAGACTAAATGGAAAAAGGAAGAGGTGAACGTGGATACAGTTAAGTTTGTAGCTTTGGCAGAGAAGCTCAAGAAATTCAGACTTAATGGCTTCTCTTGGTTTTTAGTGGAGTAGAACTTGATGTCACCTCTTGAAAATATAGGAATGAGGATGCAATTTTGAGGAAAGATAGTATGGATCTGGAATAATAGATTGAAAGAGTGAGGGAGCTGATTAAGGGCACATAGGATTACTGGGCAGTTGTTCTCAGCTGAAGATGTAGAGCACAGCTGTAATAAGCCACAGAAATTAAAACATTAAATGAAAGAGGCTTAACAATTTTCAGTGTCTAGAGTAAAGTACCTCAGTGCCTGAAAATTTAGAATTGAGTAAATTTAGTGAGTAAAAGGAAAAAAATAAAATCACAAAAAGGCTTGTAGGAAGGATCAAGGATCTAATGAAGTAGGAGAGTTAGACTAAGAAAACTTAAAAACTGAAGGGATAGGAAGTAGTAATCAAATATTTTGATATATTTTCATAAAGCTTTAAGTAGAAGAAGAATTATTACAAAAGCTATTCATATTAATTTTATAAAGATCTGTGTCTGGATTTTTTTTTAAGTTGCCAGCCCTCGCTCCCTGCCACAGTTTAGGCCCCAGAAAAGCTTCTGTTAATAATTGGCAGAATGTGATGTTGAAATTTACCATTTCTAACGTGCAGCAAGGTCTATAATGTAGCCATAAGAAAACTGGCTAAAGAGGTATGAAGGTTAGGAACTAGGTGCTGGTTATGCTTGGGTGGATTTTACATTTTCATGCTTAACTTGGTTTTCATCAGATAAGAGGAGAGCTAAGAAGCTTTCAATTATAAGAATACTCCAGGAATTTGAATCAGTACCAGAATGGACCTAGTAATCAGTGTTAAAAGTTGGATATTTTCAAATCTAATCTGTTTCAGAAGAAACGTAAATCCTCATACTGATTTCATTTCTCTCACCTGGAAAGAAAGAAAACCAACTTAAGAATGGGAAATGCTAGCTTTTTGCTGACTATTCCAGTTGGCTAGGTTTGATGGTCATCTGTGAAAAGAATCGAGATTATAGAAACCAGTACACCCTGTGTGTATATTTTTTTTAAACTTATAAATAAAAAAATAGGCTTATAAAAATGTAATGTAGTGCTCTCTCATTAAAATGACATTGATAAGCCCCCTGGGTTACAATATTGTTGAGGTCCTTGTGAGGACATGATAGCATCAGTTGAACTGATTAGGAGCACATCGGATTGCCGGGCATTTTTCTTTAGAAATAATCTAGAAGCTGAAATAGATGTCTGATCATAGATTTACTTTTCTTCTTTTCGCTTACTTGAAAGAAAATGGAAGTAAGTGTTTAATTTCTAGGCAACATTAAATATAGTTCTCACATATATGGCAAAGATTGATTTGAGTATAGGAAACCAAATGGAAATGCATTGTCCTCATTATTCACCTTACTCTTACCGTTTTTTATATAAAAAGGAAAAAAACACCAAATCATAGCAAATAGATTCTTGAGCAAAGTGAAATTAGTTAACTGCTTGTCTTGACAGCATTTGGATAAGAAGCAGTAGAGAAGGTATGGTAAGGAACTTACTAGGAACAAGCTACAAGCCTTTCTGGTCCTTGGGAGAAAAGATGCTCATGTAATTTAAAACGGTACAAAAAAGCAGCAAAATTTTGTTCTTGTTATCTGGAAAAGAAAGGTGACTTTTTTTTTTTTTTTTTTTTTTTTTTGCTATTTACTCACTAATTTGAGCTATTGTGACTATTGAATATTTGCTGAAAAGGCGAAAATTCAACAACCCTAATGTATGAATACATACGTACCTATATAACAAGACCTCTGTGTGCCGTAAAACTAGAAAGGTGGGTGAGGGGTACAGTCATTGTCCTAGCTACATATGTCAATGTAACACTTATTTATTCTCAGTGCTGATAGTAGAGTAAAATTATGGGATGTGAGAAGAGCATCAGGATGTTTGATTACTCTTGATCAGCATAATGGGAAAAAGTCACAAGCTGTTGAATCAGGTAAGGAAGAACATGTTAATGAAGAAATACGACGGTGATAGTATTTTTTCACATTGAACATTTTTAATTGAAGCCAAATAATAAATGCATATTGACAAATTGCGAACTTTATCATTTTTTAAAAAGGCATTCATCATATATCACTTTCTTAATTTATGTAAAAAAAACTTATGATTCTCTTTCTTTAAGATACAAATAAAATGGCAGTTTCATTTGCCCCAAATTTTCAAAAGTAGAAATTTTCTGAATTAACTTGCTTTACTTATTTTGTTTTGCTCCATTGAGACCAACTATACAAATTCAATGCCATTTAAAAAGTCACAATAAATTACAGAAATAGTAACATTTTGTGGCCATTGTATCAACATAAAATTGTGTTAAATGTGAGTCAGCTGCAATCCATGTGACAAAGTACCTAAACTGCATTTTTACAGTAGAATTTAATTCCTATGTAGAAATTTTGGTATAGAATTAATTCTGGACCAGAAATATATTAGAATGGACTATATAAAACCTATGATTGTTTTATATAGTTTTTAAACTAAAAAACTATGTATTTTTAAACTAAAAAACTATATAAAACAATCAAAGGTTTTATATAGTTCATCTAATTAATTTCATATGTTAGAATTTATATGGTTTTTTAAAAACCTTATGAACATGTAATATATAAAACATGTTCTATATGTTTTTAAATTAATTAGGCTGTTTTAGAATATGCTTTCTCGAACTTGTTAAAGTTTTGAAAGTGATATAAATTTTGAGACTACAAAGTCATCCTTCCTGGTTAAGGTTTTTTTTTTTAATGGAAAACACAGAATTTATTGATTTTTAATAGTCCCATGGAATTATTTTTTGGTTAGCAATAAAAAATATTATATAAGAGAGATGAAAGGCATTTAATTTTAAATTTTAGTGTTAAGCTACACACTTAATTGAATTTCATGGCACAGCTTCCTTGCTGGAAAAAAAAAGTATGTTTGGCAGAAATTTTTTCCCTTTTTTCTTGTTTTCCTCTATTTTTATGGTTCTGATTTATATAGTTTATCCTATTCAAATAATCTAAAGAGTTGGTTAATTTTAAGTATAATCTACTTACATTTTTTAAGTAACTCAAGTAGTTGTCCTTTAATATGTTTAAATAATTATATCATCAAATATTAAATATGTCCTGAATACAAGAACAGATAAACTGAACTATATTTTTCATTGCAGCAAACACTGCTCATAATGGAAAAGTTAATGGCTTATGTTTTACAAGTGATGGGCTTCACCTCCTCACTGTTGGTACAGATAATCGAATGAGGCTCTGGAATAGTTCCAATGGAGAAAACACACTTGTAAGAGATTTTTAAGTATATATTTGGGTATAAATTAAGAAATGGATATGTGACATACACTTGATTTTTTTTTATATATACGTAACTCATTTATTCCCTTTGAATGACAGCTCTTTTTAAAAATGTGTTTCCATTACGTGGACTAGTAATTCTCAACTCAAGACAACCCACCCTTACCCACTACCTACCACATTGCCCCTACTTAGCAGAGAATCACTGTTCTACTGAGCCACTGTTCTCAATGGGAGTGCAAAGTGTAGTAGAGAAAACTGTTCTCAATGGGACTGGAAAGTGTAGTACAGAAAAAAAGACTGAGGACTACTGATATAAATTAAAGATATTAAGCTAAGTAATCAAATTTTATATAGGTTGTGTATCCCTAATCTGAAAATCTGAAATCTGAAATGTTCCAAAATCTGAAACTTTTTGAGTGCTAGCATGACACACAAAGGAAGTGCTCATTGGAACATTTCAGATTTTGCATATTCAGATTAGGGATGTTCAGGCAGTAATGCAAATATTCTAAAATCCAAAATACTTCTAGTCCTAATCATTTTGGATGGGGATACTTAACCTGTACTATATATGACTTGTAAGCAAAATTCACAATGAATTTTATGGTGCTAGAATATGTAGTACTTTATTTAATACTACCGGAATAAATATATTTTGAAGGTGCTATATTCTTATGTGACTATTAATACTACTGGAATAAATATATTTTGAAGATGCTGTATTCTTATGTGGCTATTAATTTCTGGTACTTGTTTTTATGTATGTTGTAGTCTTACCAGGTATGCCTATGGTTTAGTAATTTTCAGAATAAACTGCTAAAAGCTTATAATTTGGTGATAATAATAATAGCTAATATTTATTGAGAGCTTATATGTCAGATACTGTGCTAATAATAATTAGCATTTAATTTGCCAGGCAGTATTAGACAGCAGTGGGTAAAACATGGAAAAGTCCTATCCTCATGGAGCTTACATTTCAGCAAGAGGATGAAAGGCATCGATCAATTAATAGATGGACAGATGGATAAATTATATATTAGATTGAGTAAAGACTGAAGAAAAGCAAAGCAAAGAAAGGAGCACAGGAAATATTGGGAAGTTGGAGTTGCTGTTTCACATAGGGCAGTCAGGGTAGGCTTCACTAAGGTGACATTTGGCCTGAAGGAAATGGGGAAGTGGCTCATCAGTTGTTTGCTGAGGGATATCATTCTAGTCAGAGAAAGAAAAAAGGTACAAAGACCCTGAGGCGAGAACTTGCTTGGGATACACAAGGAAGAGCTAAGAGGTTCTTGCCTTGGAATATGAAGGGAATAACAGATGAGGAACAGAAGGAACTAGGGTGCCAGAGCATACAGGCCCTGCAGGCCTTTGTAAGGGCTCAGGCTTTTCTCTGGATGAGATGGAAAGCCACTGAAGGCTTATGAGTGGAGAAGTGACAGGATCACTCTGGAAGAGTAACTGGGAATGTGTGTCAAAGTTTAATGTGATAAATATAAATGGTACTGAATGTATATATAAATTGTTCATGTGGTTCTATTCCATTTTTCTTTCCTTCTTAAAGGTGAGTCTCATGCCCTTTGGATTTTTTCTAGTCCATATCTAGAAATATTTAGATAAGTCCATATCTAAAATAGTGTGTTGAAAATGGATAATACATTTTAGAGTGGACTTGATCAAAGTAAAAGTAATTCATGCATAGATGACTAGGGTATCCCAGAAACTGACCTACATAGAATACTTAACAGTTGATACCAGAAAAGATTACTTTAAGGGAAAACACACTGTCTTCATATTTTTAAAGAGCTATCAGAGAGAACCAGTCCTTCCATTTAGTAATTTCTTTTTTTTTCATTTTAAAGTTGACAGGCCAGGCATGGTAGCTCACGCTTGTAATCCCAACACTTTGGGAGGCCGAGGCGGGTGGATCACGAGCTCAGGAGATCGAGACCATCCTGGCTAACACGGTGAAACCCCATCTCTACTAAAAATACAAAAAATTAGCTGGGCGTGGTGGTGGGCGCCTGTAGTCCCAGCTACTCGGGAGGCTGAGGCAGGAGAATGGCGTTAACCCAGGAGACAGAGCTTGCAGTGAGCTGAGATCACACCACTGCACTCCAGCCTGGGCAACAGTGCAAGACTCCATCTCAAAAAAAACAAATAAATAAAATAAAATAAAGTTGACAGATGAAATGGTACATATGTATGTACAGCATGATGTTTTGAAGTAAATAGAATATATACATTATAGAATGGTTAAATCTAGCTAATTAACAAATGTATTATCTCATGGTTATTTTTGCAATAAGAATACTTAACAACCACTGTCTTTGCATTTTTCAATAGCACAGTATATCATAATCAACTGTAGTCACCATGCTGATAGATCTCTTAAACTTACTCCTCCTGTCTAACTGTAATTATATATCCTTTGACCAACATCTCCCCAAAACCCCCTTTCTTCTAACCACCCCAGCCTCTGGTAACCACCATCTACTCTACTTCTAAGAGATCAACTTTTTCAGATTTCACATATGAGCGAAATCATGGAGTATCCATCTTTCTGTGCCTAGCTGATTTCACTTAACATCATGTCCTCCAGGTTCATCCCTGTTGTCACAAATTACAGGATTTTCTTCTTTTTATAGCTGAATAGTATTCCATTGTATATGTACACTACATTTTCTTTATCCATTCATCCATTGATGCACACTTCGATTGATCTCATATCTTGATTCCATATCCATTCATCCATTGATGCACACTTAGATTGATTCCATATCTTTTGAATAACGTTGCAGTGAACATGGGGGTGCAAGTATCTCTTTGACACACTGATTTCATATCCTTTTGTTATAAACCCAGTAGTAGGATTGCTGGATCATGTGGTAGTTCTATTTTTAATTTTTTGAGGAACCTCTATACTGTTTTTCATAATGGCTGTTCTAATTTACATTCCCACCAACATCCTTGCCACATTTATTATCTTTTGTCATATTGATAAAAGCCATTATAACAGGTGTGTCTCACTGTGGTTTTGATTTATATTTCTTTGATGATTATTGATACTGAGCATTTTTTTGTGTACCTCTCTTGGCCATTTGTAATTCTTATTTTGAGAAATGTCTTTTCAGGTATTTTGCCCATTTTTTAATAGGGCTATATATTATCCTGCTCTTGAGTTGAGTTGCTTATATGTTTTGGATATTAATCAAATATATATGGTTTGCAAATATTTCCCCCTATTCTATAGGTTGCCTCTTTACTCTGAGGCTTATGTCCTTTACTGTGCAGAAGCTTTTGAGATTAATGTAATCCCATTAATCTACGTTTGCTTTTGATGCCTATGCTTTTGAGGTCATATCCAAAAAGCCATTGCCCAGACCAATGTCACGGGGCTTCTGTCTTGTCATTTTCTACTAGATTTTTAGTTTCAGGTGTTATATTTAAGTCTTTAATCCATTTTGAGTTGATTTCTTTTGTATATGGTGAGAGAGAGGATTTACTTTCATGTTTCTGCATTTGTAGATCCAGTTTTCCCAATACCATTTATTGAAGAGATTATCCTTTCTCTATGTGTGTTCTTGACATTGTTGTCAAAAATCAGTTGGCTGTTCAATGGATGGATGTATTTCTAGGCTGTATACTGTCCATTGATCTGTGTGTCTGTTTTAATGCTACTATGATGCTGTTTAAGTTACTGTAGCTTTGTAGTATGTTTTCAAGTCAGATCTCAGCTAGAGTGTGATGCCTCTAGCTTTGTTATTTTTTCTCAGGATTGCTTTGGCTATTCAAGTTCTTTTATGGTTCCACATGAATTTTAGGATTGTTTTTTCTATTTCTGTGAAGAACGTCATTGATATTTTGATAATGATTGCATTGAATCTGTTGATTGCTTTTGGCAGTATGGATATTTTAACAGTGTTAATCCTTCCAATTCACGAACACAGATGTATTTCTGTTTATTTTTTGTTTAATTTATTTCATCTGTGTTTTACAGTTGTCAGTGTAGAGATCTTTCACCTCCATGGATAAATTTATTCCTAAGTTTTTTGGGGTTTTTTTGGGGTGTGTGTGTGTGTGTGTGTGTGTTTTAGATGGAGTTTCGCTCTTGTTGCCCAGGCTGGAGTGCATTGGTGCAATCTCGGCTCACTGCAACGTCCACCTCCTGGGTTCAAGCGATTCTCCTGCCTCAGCCTCCCTAGCCCACCACCACACCCAGCTAATGTTTTGTATTTTTAGTAGAGACAGGGTTTCGCTATGTTGGCCAGGCTGATCTCGAACTCCTGACCTCGGGTGATCCACCCACCTCAGCCTCCCAAAGTGTTGGGATTACAGGCATGAGCCACTGCGCCCAGTCAGTATTTTTTTATATAGCTATCATAAGTGGGATTGTTTTCTTGACTTCTTTTTCAAATTAGTTCGCTGTTAGTGTATAGAAACACTACTGGTGTTGGTATATTGATTTTTATATTCTGCAACTACTGAATTTTTTTACTAGTTCTAATAGTTTTTGGCTTGAGTCTTCAGTGTCTTCTATAAGATTATGTCATCTGCAAGTAGGGACAGTTTAACTTCTTCCTTACCAATTTGGATGTCTTTTATTTCTTTCTCTTGACTAATTGTTCTTATTGGGACTTCTAGTACTGTGTTGAATAGAAGGAGTGAAAGTGGGCATCCTTTCTTATTTCAGATTTAGGGGAAAAGCTTTTCACTTTTCCCCCATTCTGTGTGATGTTAGCTTTGCGTTTCTCATATATGGCCTTTACTATGTGTAGGTACATTCATTCTATACCTAATTTGATGAGAGTTTTATCATGAAGGGGTTTTGAATTTTGACAGATGCTTTCTACATGTCTCTTGAAGTGATCATGTGCTTTTTGTCCTTCATGTTGGTAATGTGATGTATCACATTTGTTGACTTGCATATGCTGAAAAATCCTTGCATCCCTGGAATGAATCCCACTTTATCATGGTGAGTAATCTTTTTAATAAGTTATTGGAGTAGATTTACTAATATTTTGTTGAGGATATTTACATCTATGTTCATTAGGACTATTGGCCTGTAGTTTTCTTTTTTCTTTTTTTCTAAAATGGAGTTTGCTCTTATTGTTCGGGCTGGAGTACAGTGTCGCAATCTCAGCTCACTGCAACCTCCACCTCCTGAGTTCAACTGATTCTTCTGCCTCAGCCTCCCGAGTAGCTGGGATTACAGGCAAGCACCACCACACCCAGTTTTTGTTGTTGTTGTTGTTGTTGTTGTTGTATATTTAGTAGAGATGGGGGTTTCACCATGTTGGCCAGGCTGGTCTCGAACTCCTGACCTCAGGTGATCTGCCTGCCTCGGCCTCCCAAAGTGCTGGGATTACAGGCATGAGCCACTGCATCTGGGCTGTAGTTTTCTTTTTTGTTGTTGTTCCTGTGTCATCTTGGTATCAGGTTATTGCTATCCTTGTAGAATGACTTTGGAAGTATTTCCTCTTCAGGTTTTTAGAAGAGTCTGAAAGAATTTATACTAGTACTTCTTTAAAGTTTGGTAGAATTCATCAGTGAAGCCACCTGGCTCTGGACTTTTCTTTGATGGCAGACTCTTTACTAGTGATTTAATATTCTTACTTATTAGCCTGCTCAGATTTGTTGTTTCTTCATAATTCAGTTTATTTCTTCTAGGCTATCCAATTTGTTGGTATGATGTTGTTCCTAATAGTCTCTTACGGTCCCTTGTATTTCTGAAGTGTATCTGGTATCAGTTGTAATGTCTCCTTTTTTATCTGTGATTTTATCTACTCTCTTTTTTCTTTTTAGTTAGTCTAACTAAAGGTTTGTCAATTTTATTTCTCTTTTCAAAAAACAACTCTTCATTTCCTTCAACTTTTTTTTTTTTTATTATACTTTATGTTTTAGGGTACATGTGCACAACGTTCAGGTTTGTTACTTAGGTATACATGTGTCGTATTGGTGTGCTGCACCCATTAACTCAACATTTACATTAGGCATATCTCCTAATACTATCCTTCCCCACTTCCCCCACCCCATAACAGGCCCCANGTTGTTTCCTGACTTTTTAATGATTGCCATTCTAACTGGTGTGAGATGGTATCTCATTGTGGTTTTGATTTGCATTTCTCTGATGGTGAATGAAGACAAGCATTTTTTCACGTGTCAGTTGGCTGCATAAATGTCTTCTTTTGAGAAGTGTCTGTTCATATCCTTTGCCTAGTTTTTGATGGGGTGGCCGAGATCTGGCCACTGCACTCCAGCCTGGGCGACAGAGTGAGACTCCATCTCAAAAAAAAAATTTTTTTTTGTGGGAATCTAAGTCTCTTTGTATGTTTCTAAGGACTTACTTTATGGATCTGGGTGCTCCTGTACTGGGTGCATATCTATTTAGGATAGTTAGGTCTTCTTGTTGAATTGATCCCTTTACCATTATGTAATGGCCTTCTTTGTCTCTTTTGATTTTTGTTGGTTTAAAGTCTGTTTTATCAGAGACTAGGATTGCAACCCCTATCTTTTTTTGTTTTCCAATTGTTTGGTAGATCTTCCTCCATCCCTTTATTTTGAGCCTATGTGTGTGTCTGCATGTGTGATGGGTCTCCTGAATACAGCAAACTGAAGGGTCTTGACTCTTTCTCCAGTTTGCCAGTCTGTGTCTTTTAATTGAACCATTTAGCCCGTTTACATTTAAGGTTGATATTGTTATGTGTGAACTTGATATTGTAATTATGATGTTAGCTGGTTATTTTGCTCATTAGTTGATGCAGTTTCTTCCTAGCATCGATGGTCTTTACATTTTGGCATGTTTTTTGCAGTGGCTGGTACCGGTTGTTCCTCCCCATGTTTAGTTCTTCCTTCAGGAGTTCTTGTAGGGCAGGCCTGGTGGTGACAGAATCGCTTAGCATTTGCTTGTCTGTAAAGGATTTTATTCCTCCTTCACTTATGAAACTTAGTTTGGCTGGATATGAAATTCTGGGTTGAAAATTGTTTTCTTTAAGAATGTTGAATATCGGCCCCCACTCTCTTCTGGCTTCTAGAGTTTCTGCTGAGAGATCCGCTGTTAGTCTGATGGGCTTCCCTTTGTGGTAACCCGACCTTTCTCTCTGGCTGCCCTTAACAGTTTTTCCTTCATTTCAACTTTGGTGAATCTGACAATTATGTGTCTTGGAGTTGCTCTTCTCAAGGAGTATATTTGTTGCGTTCTCTTTATTTCCTGAATTAGAATGTTGGCCTGCCTTGCTAGGTTGAGGAAGTTCTCCTGGATAATATCCTGCAGAGTGTTTTCCAACTTGATTCCATTCTCCCCATCACTTTCAGGTACACCAATCAGATACAGATTTTGTCTTTTCACATAGTCCCATATTTCTTGGAGGCTTTGTTCATTTCTTTTTACTCTTTTTTCTCTAAACTTCTTCTCTCACTTCATTTCATTCATTTGATCTTCAATCACTGATACCCTTTCTTCCAGTTGATTGAGTCAGTTACTGAAGCTTATGCGTTTGTCGTGTAGTTCTCGTGTCATGGTTTTCATCTCTATCAAGTTGTTTAAGGACTTCTCTACATTGGTTATTCTAGTTAGCCATTCGTCAAATCTTATTTCAAGGTTTTTAGTTTCTTTGCGCTGGGTTCGTCCTTCTTCCTTTAGCTCGGAGAAGTTTGATCATCTGTAGCCTTCTTCTCTCAACTCGTCAAAGTCATTCTTCATCCAGCTTTGTTCTATTGCTGGCGAGGAACTGTGTTCCTTTGGAGGGGGAGAGGCGTTCTGATTTTAGAATTTTCAGCTTTTCTGCACTGCTTTTTCCCCATCTTTATGGTTTTATCTGCATTTGGTCTTTGATGATAGTGACGTACAGATGGGTTTTTGGTGTAGATATCCTTTCTTTTTGTTAGTTTTCCTTCTAACAGTCAGGACCCTCAGTTACAGGTCTGTTGGAGTTTGCTAGAGGTCCACTCCAGACCCTGTTTGCCTGGGTATCAGCAGCAGAGGCTGCAGAAGAGTGAATATTGCTGAACAGCAAATGTTGCTGTCTGATCATTCCTCTGGAAGATTCATCTCAGAGGTGTACCCGGCTGTGTGAAGTGTGAGGTATCAGTCTGCCCCTAGTGAGTGATGTCTCCCAATTAGGCTACTCGGGGGTCAGGGACCCACTTGAGCAGGCAGTCTGTCCGTTCTCAGATCTCAAACTCCATGCTGGGAGAACCACTACTCTCTTCAAAGCTGTCAGACAGGGACATTAACATCTGCAGAGGTTTCTGCTGCCTTTTGTTTGGCTATGCCCTGTCCCCAGAGGTGGAGTCTACAGAGGCAGGCAGGCCTCCTTGAGCTGTGGTGGGCTCCACCCAGTTCGAGCTTCCTGGCTGCTTTGTTTACCTCAGCAATGGCAGGCGCCCTTCCCCCAGCCTTGCTGCCGCCTTGCAGTTAGATCTCAGACTGCTGTGCTAGCAATGAGGGAGGCTCCGTGGGCGTTGGACCCTCTGAGCCAGGTGCGGAATATAATCTCCTGATGTGCTGTTTGCTAAGACCCTTGGTAAAGTGCAGTATTAGAGTGGGAGTGACCTGATTTTCCAGGTGTTGTGTGTCACGGTTTCCCTTGGCTAGGAAAGGGAATTCCCTTCCCTCTTGTGCTTCCCAGGTGAGTCAATGCCTTGCCCTGCTTCGGCTCTCACTCCTTAGGCTGTACCCACAGTCCTGCACCTACTGTCCAACACGCCCCAGTGAGATGAACCCAGTACCTCAGTTGGAAATGCGGAAATCACTCACCTTCTGTGTCGCTCATGCTGGGAGCTGGAGGTTGGAGCTGTTCCTATTTGGCCATCTTGGTGCCACCTCTCTCACAAATCTCCTTCATCTTTTATATTATTTGTCTAGTCTGTATTTTATTTATTTCTGTTATGATATTTGTTATTTCCTTTCTTGGACTAATTTTGGGTTTACTTTGCTCTTGCTTTTGTAGTTCCTTGAGATAACAACATTAGGTTGTATTTGAGGCCTTTTTTTCATATAGACATCTATTGCTATAAACTTCCTTCTTAGAACTGCTTTTGCTGTATCTCATAGGTTTTGGTAGCTGTGTTTCTGTTTTATTTTCTCAAGAAATTTTAAATTTCTCTTTTAATTTCTTCATTGACCCATTGCTTCTTCAAGAGCATGTTGTTTAATTTTCGTGTACTTGTGAATTTTTCAGAGTTCTTCCTGTTGTTGATTTCTGGTTTTATATCATTGTGGTTTGAGACAATACTTGATATTATTTCCATCTTTTTAAATTTGTTATGCTGTGTTTTATGGCTTAACATAGGATCTATCCTAGAGAATGTTTTATAGTCAATTAAGAAGAATGCGTATCTTCAGCTGTTGGATGGAATGTTCTGTATGTGTCTGTTCGGTTCATTTGGTCTGGAGTAGAGTTTAAATCTTACGTGTCTTTGTTGATTTTATATTAAATCTTATGTGTCTTTGTTGATTTTATATGTCAGAGTGATCTATCCATTGCCAAAAGTAGGGTGTTGAAGTCTCCTGTTATTTCATTACAGTCTATCTCTCCCTTCAGATCTATTAATATTTGCTTTATATATTTAAGTGATCCAATATTGAAAGCATATGTATTTACAATTGTTATATCTTCTTGCCGAGTTGATCTTTGTATCATTATGTGAAGACCTTCAGTGTCTCTTTTTACCATTTTGACTTAAAGTCTATTTTATGTATTTAAGTATAGCTTATCCTGCTCTCTTGGTTTCCATTAGCATGGAATTTTTTTTTTCCTACCTTTACTTTCAGTCTGTATGTACCCTTAAAGGTAAAGTGAGTCTCTTGTAGGCAGCATATACATTGGTCTTGTTTTCTTATCCATTAATCATTCTATGTCTTGTGATTGAAGAATTTAATCTATTTATATTTAAGTTAATTATTGATAGGCAAGGAGTTACTGGTACCATTTTCTTCATTGTTTTGTAGTTGTTTCGTAGATTCTTTCTTCCTCTCTTACTGTCTTCCTTTGTGTTTAAGTGATTTTCTCTAATAGTGTTTTCATTCCTTGTTTTTTGTTTTTAGTGAACCTATTATAGGTTTTTGCTTTGTATTTACAACAAGGTTTATAAAAAACTTCCTATAACAGGCTATTTTAAGCTGATAACAACTTTACTCTGATCTCACACACACACACACACACATGCACACACACAAACTCTGCACTTAAACTCTACTTTCCCTACCTCATATTTTCAATTTTGGTGTGGCAGTTTACGTCTTTTAATATTGCATATCTTACAAAAAATTATTGTAGTGATTATTATTTTTAATAGTTTTGTCTTTTAACCTTTATGCTAAAGATATGAGATTTACACACCACCATTACAGTATTAGATTATTCTGAATATGACTGTGTACTTTTACTAGTAAATGTAATACTTTCAGATGTTTTTGTGTTATCCATAAGGATCCTTTTCTTTCAGCTTAAACTTCCTTAGCATTTCTTGTAAGACAGGTCTGGTGGTGATGAGCTCCCTCAGATGTTGTTTGTCTGGAAGTCTTATCTCTCCTTCATTTCTGAAGAACAACTTTTCTTGGTACAGGATTCTTGGTTGGCAATTTTTTTTTTCTTGCAACAATTTAAATATATCATCCCATTATCTCCTGGCCTTTAAGGTTTCTGCTGAGAAGTCTGCAGCTAAGCGTATTGGAACTCCATTATGTGTTATTTGCTTCTTTTGCTACTTTCAGGATTCTCTCTTTGTCTTTAATCTTTATTTGCATTGAATGTGAAAAGATACCTTTGACCTTCTTGTACTTGAATATTTGTATCTTTCTCCCAGTTTGGAAAGTTTTCTGCTATTATTTCTTTAGATAATCTTTCTATCCCCTTTATCATCCTCTACTTTATTCCCAATAACACGTATGTTTGCTCTTTTGATGCCATCCCTTAAGTCCTGTAAGTTTTCATTTCTTTTCATTATTTTTTCTTTTTTACCTGTCTTCAAGCACACAGACTCTTTCTTCTGTTTCATCAGTTCTGCTATTGATGCTCTGTATTGCATTTCTTATTTTGTTTATTGTATGTATCAGTCCAAGATCTCTCTTTGATTTTTTTACAATTAATTATTTTAATCTCTGTTAAATTTCTCATTCCAGTCACTTACTGTTTTCCTAATTTCATTGAATGGTTTCTCTGTTTTTTGGTTTGTTTTGTTTTGAAGTTTCGTAGGCTTCCTTAAAACAGCTATTTTTGAATACTTTATCAGACCTTTCCTATATCTTCATTTCTTTAGGGCCAGTCACTGGCATCTTATTTTGTCTTTTTGGTGACATCATGTTTCCCAGATTGCTCTTCATCCTTGTGGTCATTCATCAATGCCTGAACATTAAAGAAGTAGATACTTATTTTAGTCTTTCCAGTCTGGCTTTGTCTGGGAATATCCTTCAACAATAAGCCTGTCCAGAGATTCTGGGCTGTTCATCTGGTGTCATCCCTAAGCCCTTGACAATGGTAGCACTATAGGGTGCCCTATGCCCAGGACTACCATGACTTGGCACAGTGCTGAGGCACACCTGAAATCCATGGCCACTGAAGCTTGCCCATCACTGGAGTGTCCTTGAAGCTGGCAGTTGGTGAGACCTGCCTGTTAACGTAGGTTATTTGGAGGCCAAGCCCAGTGTAGTTGGCCTTTGGTGATGCAGTCCACAACTTGAGTCCATTTCACAGGGAATACTGGTTCCCATGCCACACCAGGATGGGTCTAAGACTTAGTCCATGCATTCTGGCCTAGAGTCAGAGGCTGTGGGGATCTGTCTATTGCTGGGTTTTATTGTGGTAGGCATGGTATTGGGGTCTAAGACAAAGTCCTATGCTTACTTACCCTTTTCCCGCAAGCAGATAGTATCACTCTCCATGCTGTGCTGCCTGGAGTTGTGGAAGGGGTAATGCGGGTAAGCTATAGTCAGGTACTATGATGTCTCATCTGGTTTCATTAGCTCTTGTGAAGCTTTTACGTGGATAGTTCAAATTGATGTTTCTGCAGGGGTACAATCACTGGAGAGTCCTTTTGCACCCTCTTGCTTCTTTCTCCTTCCATGTAGTAATTGAGAGCATTCGGCAGTTATTTAAGCTGATATCATGAAAGACTTGTCAGGGTTTCAGTGTTCTCACCCTGTAAATTGGGAATATTGTCTACCTAAAATTCAGTTGTAAGAGTAAAACACAGGTAAATAAAGAGTAGTATTGTACCTGCTAAATAATAGGTGTACCATAAATGGTAACTGTTTTTATTATATATTGTTGCTTTAGTAATAGTATCTTTACTATAACTTTTTTAAAGCATAGGTATACACTTTTGATATATGTATAGTTATTTCTAATTCTGTTGTGAGTCAATATGTTTAATAAAGTAAAATCTCTTAATTTTTGGATAAAAATCACATTTTTTCCCCTCATACCTTGTAAACTCCCTGAGGTATGTTAACCACCCTCTGGAGACCATTGCCATAGAGTACAGAACAAGTGCCTACCGGGAAACTTCACAAAGTAACAGGTTTTGGCACAAGAAAAGAAAAAACATCTTCAATTTTTGAGCCCACAAGTGATTTGATAACAGCATTGCTTTAGAAAGATTAATATGATATTAACTTGCAGGATGGATTAGAGGAAAAAAGCCTAAAATTTAAAAAGTAGGTATTCTGATGTTTACTATTTTAGTTACTGGTTTTATCCGTCACCCTATGAGTCTATTCTTTATTCTTTCCTGTCCCTCATCCCAACTATTAATTCTTCCTTCTCAATTTTTTTTTTTATCTGTCATCCCTTCCAGCCTCACTGTTGGGGTTATCTCTTTATTTAATTACTCTAACATCCTTTTAATTTTTCCCAGACTCAAATCCCAGGGGAAAATTCTCAGTAGTTCCCCAGTATTTTCAGGTTATTAAAACTGAATGCCTTTGTCTTTTGAGTGTAAGACTTTACTAAGCAGTGCCTTCTAGATTACCAGCTTTGTGTCTTACAACTTTACCATTTTTTCCCCTGACTTTGGACTACTTAGCAGTCTTTAAATATACCATGTTCCCTCATCCTTTCATTCTGCTGCATAGACTGTTATGTTTGCTTTAGCATACCCTTCTTCTTCTTCCTGTCCTAGCGGCTTCTTAGCTTTCAAGACTCTTCTATCTTTAATTCCTCCAGTCTAGCTTAGATGCTCCCAGAATATCCTGTGCTCACTTGTATTGTAAGGTACTGTGATGATCACTTCACAGAATGAAAGAAAAATCATTTACAACAATACGGCACAGTGGTTTCTAATTGATGTAGTCTAGGTTCAGTTATTCACTAGCCAAGAGACCTTGATCAAATTATTTAGCTTTTCTAAGTGTTTTGTTTTTGTGTAGTAATGCCTATCTCATCATATTCCTATTGTGCTGAGGATATGCAATAACATTTGTATAACACTTAGCACATTATCTGGTACAGCAAATGTTGACATTCAGTAAATGCTGTATGTCAGTATTGTTAATTATTATGCTGGTACTTGTTTGACAGTAAAATGAGCTGCCTTATGATGTAGTTTCTGCATCAACATAGGTATTCACTTAGTGACTAGATATGTATCTTTCCGGGGGCAACAAAAGGAACACATATTAATATAAGGGAACTGGATTTGCCATCATCCTATCCCAAGTCCACAAAATTCTCTTCCCCTATCAAAATCTTTCCAAAGCCTGCCTTAAATGCCACTTTTAAGACGTCGCATCTTAAAGTAGCCTGTGCCTCAAGACTTTCATAATAATGTTTAACATACCACTCTTCATGATAAGCATTTATGTTCATAAAATGGGGTTCTTAGATAATTACCTAGCACAGTGTGTGACATAGTAAGCACTTAATAAATGGTAAATCCCTCCCTTCCTTAATCTGTTATTTGAACTTCATTCCATAGGCATTGGAAAGATTTTGACAGTTTTTGAACCCACAAATGATTTGATCACGATGTTGCTTTAGAAATATAATATGAAGGCCAGGTGTGGTGGCTGATACCTGTAATCCCAGCACTTTGGGAGGCCGAGGCGGGTAGATCACCTGAGGTCGGGAGTTCAAGACCAGCCTGACCAATATGGAGAAACCCTGTCTCTACTAAAAATACAAAATTAGCCGGGCATGGTGGCGCATGCCTGTAATTCCAGCTACTTCGGAGGCTGAGGCAGGAGAATTGCTTGAACCTGGGAAGCAGAGGTAGCAGTGAGCCGAGATCATGCCATTGCACTGCAGCCTGGGCAAGAAGAGTGAAAACTCCATCTCAAAAAAAAAGAAATATTAATATGACATTAAGTTGAATGGATTGGAGGAAGAAACCCTAAGGACAAGACAAAAGTTAATGCACTGGTTCAATATTCATACCTCATTCAACACTTCCCAGTTCATATTTGGAAAGGAATGTGGTATACTGGGAAGAACATAGGTTTTGTAGCTAGGTGTCCTGATAAAACAAATGTGAATAAGCCCATCACAGTCTAGCAGTTTATAATTTTTCCAGGGGGACCAGTGAAATACTAGTTGAAAACTGTTTTGTATTTTTTCTTCATCACCCCACTCCCATATCATTGTGCAAATTGTTGCACATGTAGCATCAGAAAACACAGATGAGGGAATGTTATACTTTTAAACATGTATAGGAATTAATCTAGGAACTTACTGAATATCTTTGTTCCAGGTGCTCTCATATGGATTATTTCATTTGCTTTTTCACAATAAAAAACTCTAAGTAAATGATGTTAACTCTGTTTAACAGATAAGAAGAATGAAATGAAGTGGTTAAATCATTATTCATAAGGGACAAAAGAAAGATGAGTGTTTAAAACCCAAGTCTGCCGAATATAAGTTTAATATTTAACCCACTATACTGCTGTTGCCATGAGGTAGCTAAATGCATGTACCCATTTCTGGCCCAAGTTAGTCTAAAGGGAAAGTAAGCCAAGTATAGTATCCATAGATTATTAGCATATATCCATTTTGACCTCAGGGCTTTTATTTGTGTGTATGTGTATGTGTATACATACACATATATATGTGTGCTGCATGACAAGGCCATGAGGAGGGCTTATTACAAGGAGTTCCATAAGTTGGTAGAATACTCTTATGTGATTCTGGAACACACGTTATGTGTATGAAAAAATGTTTAACTATAAAGAGAAGGGATATATATGTGTATATATATACATACATATATACATATACACACACATATATGTATATACATATACACATAAATGTAATGCATATACACACATATGTATATATACACATACATATATACACATACACACACACACACACACTCCCATCTAACCTTTGAGGGAAAAAAAATTAGTTTTGTTTTTTTTTTTTTTTTTTGAGACAAAGCCTCACTTTGTCACCTAGCCTGGAGTGCAGTGGTGCCATTTCGGCTCACTGTAACCTCTGCCTCCTGGGTTCAAGCAATTCTCTATCTCAGCCTCCTGAGTAGCTGGGATTACAGGCACCTGCCACCATGCCTGGCTAATTATTTTGTATTTTTATCAGAGATAGGGTTTCACCATCTTGGCCAGGCTGGTCTTGAACTCCTGACCTTGTGATTAGCCTGCTTTGGCCTCCCAAAGTGCTGGGATTACAGGCGTAAGCCACCACACCCGGCCGACAAATCACTATTTAAACTTCAGTATTAGCCGTGACGACAAATGGATTTTGTTGATATGCATGATCATGATTCCCAAATGATTAGTTACTGGTTTTACACTCATCCCAAGCTTCTTATCAAAATTATTATCAGGAAGTAAGCCCATCAACTTATTTAGCCCAAAGCTTCTCAAACTTGCATGAGCATACAGATTACCTAGGGATATTGTTAAAATGAAGATGATTTTCAGTAGGATTGGGGTGGGGCCTGGAAGTCTGCATGTCTGACTGTTTCAGGTGATGCTCACACTACTGAGCCTGCACACTACACCTTTGGAGTACAAGTGTAGAATTTTAATTTTTGTCCCAAATACATAATTATTTATTTAAAGGTAAAACTACAGTGTGCAAACTATTTATGGTCTGTGCTTTTTTACACTTAGCCTTTATCCCTGTTTTCTGCATAAGTTTCATAATTATGATTTATATAAATCATAAAATTAATGTGACATTAGGAATATACACCTATTCTCAGTTATTTCCCCATTCTAAATAATGCTGGATAGAATTCCTCTGGGCATATAACTTTTGCTATTTAATTATTTCCTTAAGATAAATTCCCGGCCGTGTGCGGTGGCTCAGGCCTGTAATCCCAGCACTTTGGGAGGCTGAGGCAGGCAGATCACCAGGTCAGGAGATCGAGACCATCCTGGCTAACACAGTGAAACCCCATCTCTACTAAAAATACAAAAATTAGCCGGGCATGGTGGTGGGCGCCTGTAGTCCCAGCTACTCGGGAGGCTGAGGCAGGAGAATGGCGTGAACCTGGGAAGCAGAGCTTGCAGTGAGCCCAGATCGCACCACTGCACTCTAGCCTGGGCGACAGAGCGAGACTTCGTCTCAACAACAACAACAAAAGATAAATTCACAGGAGCAATTACCAGGTCAGGGGGTAAGAATATCTTTGCTGTTTAATGGGTAAAGTTTTGCAAGATGAAAAGAGTTCTAGAGATGGATAGCGATGAGAGTTGCACAACATGAATGTACTTAATGCCATTGAGTACCATTAAAAATGGTTATGATGGTAAATTTTATGTTGTGTGTATGAAAAACTTTTTAACTCTAAGGATAAGGGAGACTCCAGCAGAGTCGGGCACCGCCAGGCTGGCATCTGGAAGTCCAAAGTCTGGACCCTAGCAGTGCAAGAACATCTGTTACCCTGTCTTCTCAGATCCCCGTCAGAAGTGTAGGAAGAGAGCAAGCAGATTTGAGCCTATCTGCTTTCAAGCTGGTGATCGTGATGAAACTTAGAAACAAAAAATGAAAAGCCAGGTAAAAGTTCCAAGGGCTGTAAGAAGCCTGCAAAACGACATGGGAAGAAAGCAACCTCCAAAGTGCCCTCTGCTCCTCAGTTTGTTCATTCCAATGATCATGCCAATCAAGAGGCTGAATTAAAGAAGAAGAGAGTTGAGGAGATGAGGGAGAAGCAAACTGCCCAGGAACAAGAAAGACAAAAACGCAGGTCTATCAAGAGCTACTGTGAGGATATCCTAACACGCCAGGAGGAGTTTGAGCGTAAGGAGGAAGTTTTGCAGGAATTAATTATGTTTCCTCAGCTGGATGACGCGGCCACGAGGAAGGCTTATTACAAGGAGTTCTGTAAGGTGGTAGAATACTCTGATGTGATTCTGGAAGTCCTGGATGCCACAGACCCATTAGGCTGCTGCTGCTTCCAAATGGAGGAGGCTGTCCTATGGGCAGAAGGCAACAAGAAGCTGGTCCTGGTCTTGAACAAGATTGACCTGGACCCCAAGGAGGTTGTGAAGTGGCTGGATTACCTTCAGAAAGAGTTGCCAACTGTGGCTTTCAAGGCCAGGACCCAGCATCAGGTCAGCTTTGGAGCTGAAAACCTCATGAGGGTTCTGGGGAACTATTGCCACCTTGGTGAAGTGTGCACCCACATCAGTATGGGTGTTGTGGGCCTTCCCAATGTTGGGAAGAGCAGCCTGATTAATAGCCTGAAGCACAGCCATGCATGCCGTGTGGGAGCCATTCCTGGGGTCACGAAATTGATGCAGGAGGTCTACCTAGGCAAGTTCATCTGGCTGCTGGATGCTCTAGCCATTGTCCCACGGCCCAGCTCCGAGGTGGGCACCATTCTGCATAGTTGCATCCACGTGCAGAGGCTGGCAGACCCGGTAACCCCAGTGGAGACCATCTTGCAGAGCTGCAACCTGGAGATTTCCAACTATTACCTCCTCTCTGGGTAGCAGACCACTGAGCACTTTCTGATGGCAGTGGCGCACCATTTGGGGGAGAAGAGAGACTTATGCAGTCAGGAGCAGGCAGCCAAAGCTGTCCTAGCTGACTGGATGAGCGGAAAGATCAGCTTCTATAACCACCACCACCCACTCACACTCTGCCTGCCTGTCTCAGCGCTGAGATCATTAAGCAAATGACCAAGGTCTTTCACATCAAGAATACTGAGCAGGTCAATGAAGACACCATGGAATGCTTGGCCACTGGAGAATCTGATGAGGTGTTGGATGACATGGACCCACCCAAAATGGAGATCAAGTTGCTCCATTATCCAATGATGAAAATAGCAGATGCCATTGAAAATAAAGCCACCAAGTATAAGATCGGAGATCTCACTGGGTGTTGCACCAATCCGAATCGTCATCAGAAGGGGTGGGGCTAAACTCAATGTGGATGACCACCCTAAAAACAACAGTGAAGTGGATGTGTGCCCAGTGGACTGCTGCCCAGTATTGCAGAGGATCATGGAGATGGACTCCCTAAAACAGGGCCAGGCTCTGGCATCCTCCCTAAAGAATAAGAAGAATACACAGAAATATGCAGATAAAATCGCCAGGGAGCTGTCTGATTCCATGATGTCTGCTGTCAACCTCTCTGGCAATGTTGATGGCGGTGTTGATGACTAACTGTCTGATCTCACTTCCCTTCCGATCCAAGCACCAGTTCCAATGGGACGGGGGATTACCGATGAAATAGTTTGGTTCTCCTTGAAGCATCTGCGCATTAAAAGAACCCTTCCACAACTATGTTTCTTTCTTCCCACTGTTCTCTGCACTCTCTCCAGGAAAAAGAGCCCCAAGAGACTGGAGCTGACAAACTCAATACCCTTTATTTAACCCCTACTCTGTTTTATAACAGAAAATAAAAGAAGTATCAGCAGAAAAAAAAAAGAAAAAGAACATAACCCCCTCCCACCCCCCCCCCAAAATCCCATTCTTTTTGAAAAAGAATGGTTTTTGGGGGTATTACCCCAAAAAATATTCATTGGGGGATATTCTTTTGAAGGGCAATATTATTCTTTTTGAAAAGAAAGAGCATTAATAACCATTTTGCCCTTTTAGAAAGAATAACCAAATTACACTGGCCACCTGCCACCAACATGTTTACCTCGCTTGTACCAGGGTATGTTAATGTCTTAACGTTTTTTAAATTTTTTGGTAAATGCTCTAAAATGATTCTTCAAGGTTGAAGTCTGTATTTTACTTCTATTAAGATTGAAAAGTAAACATTTACCCTTGTGGTTTTTTACTATTTGCATTTCCTCTTTGTTAAAATGGTAAAATGTACATTCATGTCATTGACCCTTGTTCTGTCAACATTGAACATTTTCCTTAAATTTAAAAGAGCCCTTTTTATAGCATAATATTTTAAGTATTTCTCCTAGTCTTTGTTGTCTTTTAAATTCAGGTTTTTAGAGATGAGTAACTTTATGATTTTAATCCTACAGGTGAACTATGGAAAAGTTTGTAATAACAGTAAAAAAGGATTGAAATTCACTGTCTCCTGTGGCTGCAGTTCAGAATTTGTTTTTGTACCATATGGTAGCACCATTGCTGTTTATACAGTTTACTCGGGAGAACAGATAACTATGCTTAAGGGACATTATAAAACTGTTGACTGCTGTGTATTTCAGTCAAATTTCCAGGTAAGAATGATACAGGAATTTAAAATGTTCAGCTAGCTAGCTTGCCATACCAGTTATATGTAAAAGAATAAATTATGATTTCATTCTGAGGAGTTATACTTTTAATCCACATTTGTAGTAGGATTTATTTAATAGAGACTAGCATAGTCTAGATTTTTAGATGGCATACAATATATGAATGAATCAATATAATACTGTGCAACTTGATTGGTATGAATTCTCTTTCTTTTGCATATGACCTTCATTGATTTAACAATTGAAAACCTGTGGTGAATTAAAATAATTTCTTACAAACAATCTTTTGGGTAAGAAATGAAATACAGGCATTTAATTATGAAATATAATTTGTATATGTTGGTTTATGTATGTGTGAATGATCTATTCTTATTTTCTATCAATGGCTAATAAAGGGAGGTTTTGAAGTTAATACAACCTATATAATTTCTTAAATATGCTGACTTTTGTTTGTTTTACATCCAGACCTTTTCACATCACCAATGGAGCAGATCATTTTTCATTTTTTCAGAGAACATTTGCACAAATTACCTCATGTACTCCTTTAAATGAGTCTAACATTGCAAGATAGTTGGTATTTTCCCTGTTTTGTAGGTAAGGAAAATGAAACTCATGTAAGTTAAATACTGATAGAATGAAAATGATGGATTATTAGAGCTCCAGGAGACTATCACTTTGTGAATCTCCTATTCATTCATTCTTTAATACTGATTGCCTAATTTGTGCCTGACACTGTGCTGTAAGATATATAGACCTGATTTTTTAGCCAGTATATACCATTATGGCAGTATTCATTACTAAAATATTTAAATATTGATGTATCCTACTGGCTGGTAAACAGCTGCTGCACCAAGCCCCCCAAGTGACCACCAGCCTCAGCCCCTTCCCTGGGACCTCTTAGACCTCACCTTAACCCAGCAACTAAAAGAGGACCTACAAGACCCTACTCCAACCCTATGGCCATTATCTCTTACTAGTCAATAAGAAGGTGTATACCAGTTGTTAAACATTTTTAGTGTTCTGAGAGAAGAAAACTAAAGCACCAGAGAGGTGACATGACTTGCCCCTAACCTGCAAGTAGTTATTGATAACACATGTATTTGTATTCAAAGAAATTATTAAAATATTGTCCCTCTTTTCTTGTCTAAGGTTACTTAGAGACACAGCTGAAATTTCATCCCAGGTACTCTGACCACAAATTATTTCTTTCCACCAAATTGGAGCTTATCTAATACGTGTGCCTAGAATGGATTAAAATCGTGCCAATGGTTGGGCACAGTGGCTTACATCTGTAATCCCAGCACTTTGGGAGGTCGAAAGGATCACTTGAGCCCAGGAGTTCCAGGCCAGCCTAAGTAACAGAATGAGGCCCTGTATTTACAGAAAATAAAAAAATCAGCCAGGTGTGATGGTGTATGCCCGTAGTCCCAGCTGTGCAGGAGGCTGAAGCAAGAGGATCGCTTGAGCCCAGGAGATTGAGTGAGCTGTGTTCACAGCACTGCACTCCAACATGGGCAAGAGAATAGAAATTCATGAATCTAGGCTGGGATAAGTAAGTAAATTAATAAGTTGAAAATTTGATGAGGATGAGATATTTATATAATCTCAATGTATCACCCTACAAAATATGAAGTACAAAACTAAAAAGATTAATTTTAACCTGAAGAAGCCTGGCACACATCCCTTCATCAAATAATCTAAGTTAGCATCCCAGTTATGGGACATCACTTCTGTGATATTCCTGGCCAAATTGGATCACTCAGATTTAATCATGAGGAAACATAAGACAATCCAAATGTGAAGGACATTCTACAAAGTAACTGGTATATATCTTCAAAATTGTCAAGGTCAGAAAAGCCAGAGACTGAAGAACTGTTCCAGCTTGAAAACTGAAGAGACTTGATGACTAAGTGCAGGATGTGATTTTTAACTGGCCCCTTTTGCTATAAAGGACAGTATTGGAACAAATGATGAAAAATGAATGGGGTCTTTAGATGGTGGTAGTAATATGAATTTTCTGATTTTGTTGGTTACTTTGTAACTACAAAGGAAAGTACCCTTGTTCACAGGAAAAATACACTGAATTATTCAAGAGTAATAAGGCCTAATGTTGGCAACTTACTCTCATATGACTCAGGGGAAAAAAAAGTCTTTTGGACTGCAGTTGTAACTTATATTTTGCGCTTATTTTTTAAGAAAATCTTACTGCCCAAACGAACTCCTCCATCTATCACAGACACTTCAAGGCTTAATGTAAATCCTTCTATCTCAGTGTTCTTTATTAGTCATTCTAATTTAAATGTTGCTGCTTTTAATATCTCTTTCTTGAACATCTACAGAATATCCTTTATGTCTTCACTGGGTGTGTTAATACTTATTGTGAATTGCCCTATAAGCTTATCTGACCAAGTTATCTTGGGCATTACCTGGCCTTCTCAGGGAAATAAAATTACTCAAGGGCACTGAACATTTTTATTTTTGCATCAGCTAGTTTGTGTAGCCATATAGTAGAGATTTTGTAATACAGTCAACAAAATGTTGTTTTATTTAGGAAATTTGATAATGTATATCTAACAATTTTTTAAATCTACATTTTCTATAAATATATAATCTTATTTTCCCTTTTCCCACATCCTTAAATAAAAAACACAGTTATACCATGCCTCATATTGTTTTGAGATGTACAATAATAAAAACAAATTGTATAAAACAGCAGAGGAAAAAAGCCAATATAACATATTTCTTTGATTTTTGGGGGGGAGGGGCGTGAGCATTGTTCAGCCATAAGCAAACAGCATATCCATAGACATTGACATAGGCTGTGCATCACCCCAAGCTTCCCCTTATGAAGTAAACTTATCAACAGGCATGGAATATACATCTTCAAGCTCTTCTGTTGAATTGCAGCCAGTTAGGCAGCTGTAAGTTAAATAAAACTTTTTGAGAACTTGGCCTGTTTTAGAAGCTCATATGGTTTCTTCACTGAAGTCTTTATTGAAGCTCAGTTATTTGGACACAGAAAGACAAACTCTTTCTTTCTCTGACATTAAAAATATATGGATACTATAATTGATAAAACTGCTAGGATTTGGGATGTATTTGTAAAATTTTCACACCATTAGTAAGCTTGACAAATCCTAATACTATTTTTAAATACAAAACAAAGCTTGACTAACAAAGAAACAAAGGAAAAAGAGCATCGGCCTAGTTTCTTTAGGGAGTAGAAATAGCATTAAACTAATTACTGTGACCTAATTATTTCAAAAATGGTATAATTCATTTCAGTTTGGTATCAGCTCTTGATCCACAATGTCATCTTTGCCTTCTGTGTTGTAGGAACTTTACAGTGGTAGCAGAGACTGCAACATTCTGGCTTGGGTTCCATCCTTATACGAACCAGTTCCTGATGATGATGAGGTAAACATTATTTTCACAAATTGTATAGTGACTTCTAAATCATAAGAAATAATGTTTTGTTCCTTTATATGAGAGAGACTTGAAAGCATTTCTTGCCAGTGGCATGCACCTATCTCAGGTACTTGGGAGACTGAGCCAAGATGATCACTTGAACCTGGAAATCAAGACCAGTCTGGACAATGTAGTGAGACCCCATCTCAAAACAACAACAACAAAAAAGCATTTCTTGGCATTTTCTGTAAAAATAATTTGACTGTTTTAATACATTTTGAAAATTCAGAGAAATATAAAAAGAACATAAAATTCCTCAAATCAATCAATATTAACATTTTCATTTGTTTCATAACTGTTTTTTCCTATGCGTATGTTTTTTAACATAGTTCATATCATGGTTGGACATTCAACTTGGTATCTTACTTTTCTCATCAATATTGTACAATAAACCTTTTTTCATGTCATTAATAACTATGTGTAAACATTTCTAATGATACATTATTCTGTCATTTATAAAACACAATTTAAATATTTACCTCGTTTGAGGCATTTCTGTTGATTATTATAAATATCAAGGTAAATATCTGTTAAAAAATTGTTAATATTTCTGACTATGTCTTTAGATAGATTCCTAGAAGTGGAATTATCTCTTAAATTATTATATATGACTTTTTTCTTTTCTTTTCTTTTCTTTTCTTTTTTTTGAGATGGAGTCTCACTCTGTCACCCAGGCTGGAGTGCAATGGTGCAATCTCAGCTCACTGCAACTTCGGCCTCCTGGGTTCAAGCAATTCTCCTGCCTTAGCTTCCCAAGTAGCTGGGATTACAGGTACCCACCACCGCACCTGGCTAATTTTTGTATTTTTAGTAGAGACGGGGTTTCACCATGTCACCATGTTGGTCAGGCTGGTCTTCAACTCCTGGCCTCAAGTGTTCCACCTGCCTTGGCCTCCCAAAGTGCTGGGATTACAGGCATGAGCCACCACTCCCAGCGGACATTTTTAAGACTTTATTCTCATGTCAAATTTTACCAGTTTACACCCCTGCCAGCAGTCTGACAGTGCCTTTCATAGAAAATAAATCAGTATAAACATGACAGTGTAAATAAAGACCTTAAAAACGCAGTAGGTAAACAAAGATGAACAAGACCATTGTCCCTTATCTAAAGTAATAGCCTCTGTATTTTTTTTTAGCTTTTGCATCAAGCAGTTGGAAGATACAGGCTATTTAAAGGTGGTTTCTGTCCCACCAAGGTTTATTCTCCTAAGCACTCTTAATCATCCTCATTTATCTTAATTTCTACAATATAAAAAATCCAAAAGCAATGTCTAAAAACAATGTTTATATATATATATGTGTGTGTGTGTGTGTGTGTGTGTGTGTGTGTGTGTGTGTGTGTGTGTGTATTTCTTTAATTTGGAAATATAGATAATGTAGTTAGAAATACCTTAAGGTAATCTTAACCAAGTCATAGTAAAAGCATCTTAAATGGAGGTGAAGGAAAACTTACTGGTAAATCACTTTTGACATTCAGAAAACATTTTTCATATACTATGTTTAGTTCCTTCATAAAACTAGGACTATGTCAAAAACCACATGAAAATATAATTTGTATAGAGGTAGTTGATAGCATCTCAGAGCTATTGACAATATGTATTTCATACCTAAATTTTCAACTGCTAGGGTTTACTGCAGTGCAAACCTGTGAATTATTTTCTTTTGTCCTTAATCCAAAGAAAGAGAAAAAAAATACACTTTGATAAATCTTTAAGTAGCCAGCCAATGCCATATGCATACTTCCAGATTTTATCACATGTCTAATTTGGTTTATTGTGACTTGATTAACTTTAGCATACAGCTGCTTTTGATGTCAGAATATTCTTCTGTATAAAGCTTAGTATGGTCAAATAATTAGATTTAGCCATTTATTTTACATTTCATTATGTAATTATTGTGTCCTGCTCTTTGGGAATTGCTGTATACATTAAAACCAAGTTATAACACTGTAAGCCATGTTAGGAAGTTAACATTTTATTTACCAAATGAAAACATTAAAAATGAATGAAAAATAAATCTATAGTGACTTATGTATAGAAAAGGATGTTAGAAGAATACTAAATTGTTTAATTCATAAAGATAATATGTGGCCAGGTGTGGTGGCTCATATCTGTAATCTCAGCACTTTGAGAGGCTGAAGTGGGAGAATCACTTGAGTCCAGGAGTTCAAGACCAGCCTGGGCAACATAGAAAGACCCCATCTCTACAAAAAATAAACAAAATTAGCCAAGTTTGGTGTCTTTCACCTCTAGTTCCAGCTACTTAAGAGGGTGAGGTCGGAGGATCACTTGAGCCCAAGAGTTCAAGGCTGCAGTGAGCCACAATTGCACCACTATACTCAAAGCCTGGGTGACAGAGTGAGACCTTGACTCAAAGAAAAAAAAGATAGTATGTGACTGATGGTTTATTTCCTTGTTATGTCATTATAGTGATAGTTTGAACTCTTTGTGTAAACAAACTTGTATATATGAGAAATTAAGCAAAACAAGTTAGAAAATCACAGAGATATACAAAAATCAAGTTGACCTTTGTATTTGTTTTAGTGCTATAAAACCTTACCTTTTAAAATGTCATGTTCATATATTTAAAGATAGCGGTCATTCTCATACTAATATAAAATGGTATGTGCTAAGGTTATTCCCGTAAAATTTTAGCTTGAAACATTCCTGTAAATATATATTCCTGTGAATATATGAATGTGATCATAATGCAGATCCCAGTAGAACAGTCTGTCCAGAAGACCCTATTCCTTACATGTATGTTTATAATTTAAGCCATGTTTAAAAGTGCTTTTATCCCAACTATAAAATAAGTATATTTATTTGATATTTATTTCCCAAGGAGGCAGTGTACCACACTACAAAACAAAAACACACACACACGTATACATACACATACTTAGTCTTTAGCTTCAGGAAACTGGGTTTGAATCCCAGTTCTGCCATTTATTATACTTATGATCTGGGACAAGCTCATGATATTTCCAAACATCAGAATTGTCTAATCAAACTTATTCTTAGGTTTCCTTTCAAATGCATTCTTCAGATGAGAGTTACCTCCCCATCAACCAAGATATAATCCCTTAGGGGTGTTTCTCCTGATATCCAAAGTAGAAGATGAATTTAATTCTGTCTAAAGAAAGGAAGAACACTGGATGATAGGGACAGGATTTGTGGTCTTTAACTATAAATCCGTTTATTTAATTGGCAGACTCTTTTATTATATTTTGAGGAATCTGGCTTCCTTTTGACCCTACTTTCTAAAAGCTGGTCTGGTCAAGACAAGCCTATCTATAACTCCTAATTACCTTTTCCTGCCTGAGATCTATAGGGCGGGTTTATTCAGTTTACACGTGACCTCTCACTAAGAATCTTACTTTGTTTTGACATTCACACAATATATAACTGTTTTACATACCACTTGTGTCGATGTAGTTGCTAACAAACAACCCTGAGACTTGCCACTAATTACCAGTCAGAAATTTGAAAGTTATCAAGAAATATCCTTGTAGATGTTAAGTTTGGTTCTATTTCTTCTCTAAACTCATAACTAGGTCCCCCCTAAACTCATGCTTCATTATTCTATAACATTGACACTATCTGTCAGTAGAACTGACAACCTGGTGAGATAGAGATGAATATGTTCAAGCACAGACTGGATGTCCACTAGGAGGAGATGTAGAGAAAACTGAAATAATAGCAGTGACACTTGATCAGTGGGTCTCAAATGGTAATGTGTACCATATCCATCTACCACATTTTTACTGCAGCTTTATCATACTACCAGTATAATATTTTATATATGATTGTTTTGGCAATAAAATATATTTCTAAAATACTGTAATGCATTCATATATCATTGTTTCACTGAAAAGTGAAATAATTTATATGCAACTGATTATGATTTTCATTTGTTTCTTTGCTTACCATACAAAAATAACATATAATGAAGTGTAATTTTGGTTTTCTGTTGAGTTTTCAACTGAAATTAAAATTTTTAATAGGTTACACACTAGGTTTCCACAGTAGGATTAGGAAGCATGGCCCTTGTGTGGCTTATCCACCTAGGGACGTGTGTGTGTGTGTGTGTGTGTGTGTGTGTTTTCCCAGGGCTATTTTTGGTAGCTATCAAAGGCAAAGTTAAAGGCTTCTAGAGACAGAGTAGGGAAGAGTAGTCAGCTAACCCCTAATGACAAGATGTCTTTCAATAAACTCTCACTAAATAATGTAATTTAATAAACTGAAAACCCAAAAAGACAGAAAATTCAGTAAATGTTTGGATGAAAGAATAAATGAACAGACTTCAGTATACAACTGTTGCAAATAAGTGGACTGTGGCTAGAAATCGGTGAGTAGTTAGCTGAGGTTTAATAATAGTTTCATGGCCGGGAGCCGTGGCTCACGCCTGTAATCCCAACACTTTGGGAGGCCAAGGCTGGTGGATCACGAGGTCTGGAGTTCGAGACCAGCCTGGCCAATATGGTGAAACCCCATCTCTACTAAAAATACAAAAATTCACCGGGTGTGGTGGCACGCACCTGTAGTCCCAGCTACTCAGGAGACTGAGGCAGAAGACTCGCTTGAACCTGGGAGGGAGAGGTTGCAGTGAGCCGAGATCATGCCACTGTAGTCCAGCTTGGGCGACAGAACGAGACTCCATCTCAAATAATAATAATAATAATAATTTTGTATCTGGACATTTGGAGTATAGCCGACATTAGGTTTAATAATGTAATCTGTTTAACAATAAAGAATGCCTAAATTAGTATATTGTTTTCCAACTATTCTAGCTGATACTTGGGAAATTTACTGGGAACACTTAACTTTTCTACTGTTTTCATTGTTCGAATTGTAAGATTCACAGTTACATTCATCAAAAGGAAAATAAACATTCTCAGACATGCAGTAGGGGTTACCCTTAAAAAAATTTCTATAAGTTATAAAAGGCAGTACATCTAAAATAATTTAACAGTAATCTCGATGCTAATACAGCATTGGAATTGGAATCTGAATAAAATTGTAGCAGTTGTAAAAGTTGCACAAAAGAAGCAAACCTGGCTCATAATACCCAGTTACTTTAAAATGAGACCAAATAAGCCCTTTTAGTTATTTGCAAGAGAATCAGAAGTAGCTATTCAGTTTTCCCCAAAATGAACTGATTTGAAATACCACAGATGATTAAAATTTCTCTAGTTGCTAATCACCTTTTGTTGTTTTAAATAAATATCATCTAGATAGATGTTATCCTTCAGACAAATCCCTGAGGGAAACCTATGTGCTGATTATAAACATGTTACCGGCCGGGCGCGGTGGCTCAAGCCTGTAATCCCAGCACTTTGGGAGGCCGAGACGGGCGAATCACGAGGTCAGGAGATCGAGACCATCCTGGCTCACATGGTGAAACCCCGTCTCTACTAAAAAATACAAAAAACTAGCCGGGTGAGGTGGCGGGCGCCTGTAGTCCCAGCTACTTGGGAGGCTGAGGCAGGAGAATGGCGTGAACCCAGGAGGCGGAGCTTGCAGTGAGTTGAGATCTGGCCATTGCACCCCAGCCTGGGCGACAGAGCAAGACTCCGTCTCAAAAAATAAAAAATAAAAAAAAAAATCTTACCATTTCTGACCTGTTTTGCATGTTTTACTGAACTGCCCTACCAACCTATAAAAATAAGCAAATAAATATCACTACTTACAAATAAGTACATAAATATCACTACTTAATAACCCACATTATTTTTGGACTAAAAATGGTATTGTTCAGCTTGAATACCTTATTCTCCATATTTGGGTATTTGTTTATTTATAAAAGTTATTTTCATCTAAACAATTAAAGAGTTGCCAACATTGATATTTTGGGCTGTCAGGTCAGACTGTACACCTGGAGTCCAGTCTTAGCCCATGGATATCAGAGTGCCACTTTCTCCAGGTAATTCCAAAGAGTTGTTGAGAAGTACCTTGAGAAATAGCAGCATCATAATATATGTATGTATGTATGTATTTGTGAGGTAATTAAAGGAAACGGTGTTTGGGTAAAGTCTGGTATTGTCTGTTTAAAATGAAGTTACATTATCTTATATTGTATATGGGTTGTTTCTTATATTATTTTTGTTCTGAAATTAACAGTTTTACATTTTCTTCCAAAATAATGTAATCGCTATTTGTCTGATATATTTTGTAACTTTATTATGAGCCTAAAATTATGAAGTAGAAAAAACAGAATCTTCCTTTTCTTTTCTTTTTTTTTTTAGACTACAACAAAATCACAATTAAATCCGGCCTTTGAAGATGCCTGGAGCAGCAGTGATGAAGAAGGATGAATATCACCTTTAGTACCTTTGTGTCTCTGCTGAAACTTTTTAAATGAGACCGTATGTTTTTTTCAACTGTACGGTCTATTCCTGACAGCTAAATTAGCCCTAAATGTGGGTAATTTTTTTCCTCATGTTTTAAAATGAGGTTAATATTTGCATAAAATTCTGAAACAGGCTTCTGTATAGTTTATTTAGTCAAAATGTGTTCCTTGATCCCAGATGCTGTGGCCTGGGGAAGCCCTCATTGCTACAATGACACAAGTCATTGTACCTCAATTGTGACCTTCAGCAGATTTTATGAACTATAAGATGCAGTCTCAGAGGATCAGCAAGTGGAGGCCACCAGTATTGACTTTCTCTTACTTGCTATACTGTCGGCCTGCTCATTTCCACTTTCAAGAATGATTTTGCCAAGAATAATTATATCAAAAATAGTAGTTGAAATGGTAACATCAAAATTATTTTATTCTTTTTTCTTCATGTATTCACATTTTTCAGTCGTTTCATTTAATTAACCATGCTTTATGTTAAACATTTTTGGGATCAATGTCTCCTACAATCCAAAATGTGCATCACAGGAGGCTTTTAACTTTGTGAAAATCCCATGTTTGCTTTATTTTATTTTAATGTCAGAAGGCAGTTTGCACTAATGCTTGAACTCTTTTCTTTATGAAACTCATTAAGATATGACCAAATCCTGCCTCATTAATTCAAGCAGAAAATATCCTGGCAGGGAATCTGGCTTAAATATGAAATGTTGTAATAAAATTTCTATGTTACTGTCTCCTGTGTCAACCCACAAGTGATTATCATGAAGGTAATCTTAATATTCCCTTCCTGATCCTTACCAGCAGTAGACTAGTAAATGAGGCTTTTATGAGCTTGAATACCAAAAGTATACAGTTGTTGAGGGTTTTTTTGTTTTTTGTTTTGTTTTGTTTTGTTTTCTGAGATGGAGTTTCACTCTGTCACCCAGGCTGGAGTGCAGTGTTGTCATCTCGGCTCACTGCAACCTTCACCTCCCAGGTTCAAGCAATTCTTCTGCCTCAGCCTCCCAAGTAGATGGGATTACAGGCTCCCGCCACGGCACCTGGCTAATTTTTTGTATCTTTAGTAGAGATGGTGTTTCACCATGTTGGCCAGGCTGGTCGCGAACTACTGACCTCAAATGATCCACCCGCCTCGGCCTCTCCAAGTGCTGGGATTACAGGCGTGAGCCACTTCACCCGGCCAGTTGTTGAGTTTTTAAGTGTATAAGGGTTAGACCTCATATCAGACCTTTCCAGCTAAATGTTTTCCAAGCACCTGCTTTTACAATTGATTTTTTTTTCAATTGACAGATAAAATTGTATGTATTTACCATGTACAACATACTGTGTTGAAGCATGTATACATCATAGAATGACTAAATCTAGCTAACTGACATATGCATTACCTCACATAGTGACCATTTCTGTGGTAAGAATACTTTACATCCATTCTCTTATTATTTTTCAAAATTAATTGTAATCTTGTAACTATAGTTACTGTGTTGTGCAATAGGTCTCTTGCACTAATTTCCCTTATTTAACTGAAATTTTGTATCCTTTGACCAATGTCTCTCCAACCACCCTAGCTCCTGGTAACCACCATTCTACTCTCTACTTCTATGAGATCAGCTGTTTGTGTAAATGTACCACATTTTCTTTATCCATTCAACCATTGATAGATGCTTAGGTTGATGCTATATCCTGGCTATTGTGAATAATGCTGCAATGAACCTGGTAGTGCAGATATCTCTTTGACATACTGATTTCATATCCTTTGGATATAAGCCCAGTAGTAGGATTGCTGGATCATATGTAGTTCTATTTTTAACTTTTTGCAGAACCTCCACACTGTCTTCCATAATGGCTGTACTAATTGACATTCCTACCAAGAATATGCAAGAATTCCTTTTTCTCCACATCCTTGCCAACACTTGTTATCTTTTGTCTTATTGATAATAGCGGTTCTAACAGGTGTTAGGTGATATCTCATTGTTGTTTTAATTTGCATTTCCCTGGTGACTGCTGATGTTGATAATTTTTTCACATATCTGCTGGCTATTTGCATGTCTTCTTTTGAGAACTGTCTTTTCAGGTTCTTTGCCCATTTTTAAATGGGTCGTTTTCCTGCTATTGAGTTGAGTTCCTTATGTATTTTGGATATTAACTGCTTATCAGATCTATAGTTTATAAATATTTTTTCTCCATTCTGTAGGTTGTCTCTTCACCCTGTTGTTTCCTTTGCTGTGCAGAAGCTTTTTAGTTTCATGTAATTTCATTTCTGTACTTGTGCTTTTGTTACTGTGCTGTTGAGATCATATCAAGCTGGGATTACAGGCATGCGCCACCATGCCCGGCTTCTTTTGTATTTTTAGTAGAGACAGGGTTTCTCCATGTTGGTCAGGCTGATCTCGAACTCCTGACCTCAGGTGATCTGCCCACTTTGGCCTCCCAAAGTGCTGGGATTACAGGCATGAGCCCACCGTGGCCGGCCTGTAGTCAGCTCTTTAAGGCAACAATTTATTGGCTCAGGTGACTGGCACAAGCCACTTCTCTTTTGTTCATTTCATCCTTTGTGGCAAGGATTAGCAACAGTACTAAATGAGGACTTGTCAACACCTTCTGTAAAAACACCAGCAGGAGCCGGAGAGCTGCTTCTCCCATGTGGCTCAGACACTTAATTCCAGCTTCTCTACACCCTGCATGATGGTATCATCCACTGTTGTGTAAATCTGTATATTTTCTAAATAAATACACTGTTCAAAGTTATGCTGAAACAAAGAACATTCCTAGTAAGTCTTTGAGAACTGAGTTATTAACTTTTTATTGTACTATTGTAATGGTTTCTTGTATATATTATATATGCAAAATGCAGAGTACTATGGAAAAAGTTATTAGAATAAATCACTGATGATCACTATGGACATTAAAGAATGGTAAGATTATTTTTTAAATCATAATAGTTTTATAAAAAAAAAAATAAGGCTGGGAGCAGTGGCTCACACCTGTAATCCCAGCACTTTGGGCGTCAGAGGCAGGAGAATCGCTTGAACCCTAAAGGCAGAGGTTGCAGTGAGCTGAGATCGCCCCACTGCACTCCACTGTGGGTGACAGAGCCAGACTCTGTCTCAAAAAAAATGAAAAGAAAGAGAAATAAATAAATAACAGTGGACTGGAAATCAAAAGGCCTGAGTCCGTCTTAGGTAACTAACAAGGAAACACATATATTTGGATATTTTTTACCTTCTTTTTTTCATTTGTTAAAAATGAAGGAAGCGTCGGGCATGGTGGCTCACGCCTGTAATCCCAGCACTTTGGGAGGCTGAGGCGGGCGGATCATGAGGTCAAGAGATGGAGACCATCCTGGCTAACACAGTGAAACTCCATCTTTACTAAAAATACAAAAAAAAAAAAATTAGGCAGGCACCGGTAGTCCCAGCCACTCCGGAGGCTGAGGCAGGAAATGGCGTGAACCCCAGAGGCGTGTGAGATCACACCACTGCACTCCAGCCTGGGCAACAGAGCGAGATTCCGTCTCAAAAAAAAAAAAAAAGGAAGGGGACAGAAAACTGGAATAGAAAATTATTAAGGTTTATTCCCGCTCTGAAATCACATGTCATCATATTTAGAAAGCATTTAAAAATGGTATGCATAAATAATTAGAGGTTTATGTTCAAAACTAATTAAAGTTCATTGAAGGCAGAGGTAGAGTGTCATTATAAAAGTTTCATGAATTGTCTTAATACTGAATGAACACTCAAATTCTAATGGAATAAATTTTGCCTGAATTACACTTTTAAAGTAAAGTTTCCATGTGAATTATTATGAAGCCATCATTGATTAGCTATTTGATTTTGAAAGTTTCTTCATTTGTAGAAAGGGAATAAAATACCCTTTAGAAAGTTGTAAGAATAAATGAAATAAAGTTCTGAATTACAAGAATCACTCAGCCAATAGAACTCTTTTTTTTTTTTTTTTTTTTTTTGAGATGGAGTCTCACTCTGTCGCCCAGGCTGGAATGCAGTGGGCAATCTCGGCTCACTGCAAGCTCAGCCTCCCAGGTTCACGCCATCCGCCTGCCTCAGCCTCCCAAGTAGCTGGGACTACAGGTGCCCACCACCATGCCTGGCTAATTTTTTGCATTTTTAGTAGAGATGGGGTTTCAACATGTTAGCCAGGATGGTCTCGATCTCGTGACCTAATGATCCGCCTGACTCTGCCTCCCAAAGTGCTGGCATTACAGGCATGAGCCACCGCGCCTGGCCAATAGAACTCTTTTTACTTAAAAACCTCAGGATTATTAGGCTCTGAGCTCTTGTCAAAGTTCACTCAAATTTCACCTTCTCCAGGACATGATCTGCTTATTTAGTCTTTCTCTCCCTTCTAAAATATATACTCCATAAGGGCAGAGATTTTTGTTCTTACTGCTCTCCAGCACCTGGAACACTGCTTGGCAGATAGTTGATGCCAAAAAATACATATTTTTTAAAATTAATTAGCGAACAACACAATTACCAAGCACTTAACTACGAACCAATAGCTCTACTTCAAAAATGATTAAGTTCTTAATTGGTTATTATTTCTGTAATTTATGATGTATGAATTTTTTAAGGTGTTATTAAATACTAGTTGATAAGCTGGGTATCACATTAATCTTGTAGTTTTTCTTCTCACAGTATGGCAGAGGGTCCCATTCTCTAAGTTGCTATTGGCCTGTACACCCAACATAGATCCTCCCTGCATCTTTCTAGTGGGCTCTTGGGGCTTAGTAATTTTCTCCCATAGGCAGGTTATATTGAGACTTGCCTTGTGACTCAACAGCAAACAAAAGTAAGAGAACTTTAGGAAATCTTGAGTTCAGATTTTTTTAATAAGATCTTCACTTCTAGTCTGTTCCCATTTGGTAATATTATGGTTGGACTGAATTTCTCCATTGCCCTTGACTCTAAAGTTCTGGACTTTCTGCTCTTGTTTTCCTCCATTATGGAAAAATGACAAATTGTTCTGAAAAGTCTGTATGTTTCAGGTCACTGCTTTGTACCCAGAAAAAAATGTAGGAAATCTCAAATCCTCACAAAGGGCAGGAAGACATGGTAAATTAATGAGAGTCGGGGTAGCAAGAATCAAATGTAAGAATTGTATTTTTTATATTGTACTGTGGTATAAGAATGTAACATAACTATATTAGAGATTAAATTTTCTGATGTAAAATTCAAATATCCAATTAAAAATAGGTATTTTGATTATATTTTTCTTCTATAAATATTTTTGCCTGCCGGGCACGGTGGCTCACGCCTGTAATCCCAGCACTTTGGGAGGCCAAGGTGGGCAGATCACGAGGTCAGGAGATCGAGACCATCTTGGCTAACACAGTGAAACCCCATCTCTACTAAAAATACAAAAAATCAGCCAGGCATGGTGGCGGGCACCTGTAGTCCCAGCTACTCGGGAGGTTGAGGCAGGAGAATGGCGTGAACCTGGGAGGTGGAGCTTGCAGTGAGCCAAGATCGCGCCACTGTCCGCCAACCTGGGTGACAGAGCGAGACTCCGTCTCAAAAAAAAATAGATAAATAAATAAATAAATAAATATTTTTGCCTGGAACCAGAGAAATGTGACAGTTTCTCCTGCCCTATTTGGGGTCAATATTTTAGTCCAATAAATAAAAAAGTTTTTCACAGATATGGTTTTTCTAAAATAGACTTCCTTGCTCAGTTTTGTTTTTTGTGGTTTTTTTTTTTTTTTTTTTTTTCCATACAATTAAAATAGCTACCTGGGCCAGACACGGTGGCTCATGCCTATAGTCCCAGCACTTTGGGAGGCTGAGGCAGGCAGATCACCTGAGATCAGGAGTTCGAGAGCAGTCTGGCCAACATGGTGAAACCCCGTCTCTACAAAAATACAAAAATTAGTGAGGCGTGGTGGCGCATGCCCATAATCCCAGCTACTTGGAAAGCTGAGGAGGGAGAATCATTTGAACCCGGGAGGCAGAGGTTGCAGTGAGCTGAGATTGTTCCATTGTACTCCAGCCTGGATAACAGAGTGAGACTCTGTCTCAAAAAATAATAATAAATATCAACATGAGTTATTTATATAATTCAGTTCAAGGTTAGTTTTCAAAACTACAGTATACTGTGGTAACTTCAATTTTTGAGCCATTATCATTTTTTTTTTCTTTTTTTTTTGAGATGGAGTCTTGCCCTGTCGCCCAGGCTGGAGTGCAATGGCGTGATCTCAGCTCACTACAAACTCCGCCTCCCGGATTCAAGCGATTCTCCTGCCTCAGCCTCCCGAGTAGCTGGGATTACAGGTGCATGCCACCATGTCTGGCTAGTTTTTGTATTTTCAGTAGAGACAGGGTTTCACCATGTTGGCCAGGCTGGTCTTAAACTCCTGCCATCAGGTGATCTGCCCACCTCCGCCTCTCAAAGTGCTGGGATTACAGGAGTGAGCCACCACGCCCAGCCTTACCATTATTAATTTTAAAAAAGCTGCTGGGCACATAGGCTCGCGCCTATAATCCCAGCACTTTGGGAGGCTGAAGCAGGCAGATCACGAGGTCAGGAGATCAAAACCATCCTGGCTAACACGGTGAAACCCCATCTCTACTAAAAATACAAAAAAAATTAGCCGGGCATGGTGGCACGTACCTGTAGTCCCAGCTACTCGGAAGCTGAGGCAGGAGAATCCTTGAACCTGGGATGCAGAGGTTGCAATGAGCTGAGATTGTGCCACTGACTACAGCCAGGGCAACAGAGCCCACTCTGTCTCAAAAAGAAAAGAGAAAGAAAAAAGGCAAACTGATCCAAGTTCCTTCATTTTTATAAATTTTAAACTCAACTATTTTGGAATTCAATTCTTAGCCCCTCAAGGGGTAAACATCACTTAAATTTCTGGAAAATAACTTCTGCATGTGAAAGGCCAGATTTTTCCTGGCTGAATTTCCCAAAGATACAGTTTGGCAAGAAATTAGATCAATAAAATGGTTATGAACATAGTTGCAGAAAAATAGAGTGTATGTAACTGGTTATGAACATACGCTCATTTGTGTAACTGGTTATAAACATACTTGCAGAGAAATAGAGTGTATATAATCTCAACCAAAGGCACAATCTTTGACTGAATCTTTAACTAACACTTGCTTTAGACAACACAAACCAATTTCTCACAACCATCCAAGAAAAGATCTCCAGTTTTGTACCTCTTCTATTTTGCACAATTTATCAAGTAAAGCATGGATATGCCTCCTGTGGTTCAAACCATGGTAGCACATCCATTTCATAGGATGAACTGCTACATTCATAACATGTTTTCTTTTTCAGTTAAACATTACTCCTATTGAATTATGAAACAAACATCATATGACTTGTGCAAATTGCCTCTGTGGGCTTACATTTTCTAAACTAAGTTCAGTGTTAACATTGATTTGCTGGAGTACCTCCTGCAGTCCTGTTTATAAGCACTTCACTCAACACACAAAAATGATTTCCTGATGTACCCACTGTTGTCACAATGTTCAAGTTATTCAAGGCCAGTCACAGTGGCTCACACCTGTAATCCCAACACAGAGAGGCCAAGGTGGGAGGATTGCTTGAGGCCAAGAATTTGAGACCAGCCTGGCCAACACAGCAAGATCGTGTCTTTAAAAAAGATTTTAGGCTGGGTGCGGTGGCTCAGGCCTGTAATCCCAGCACTTTGGGAGGCTGAGGTGGGCAGATCACGAGGTCAGGAGATCAAGACCATCCTGGCTAACATGGTGAAACCCCGTCTCTACTAAAAATACAAAAAAATTAGCTGGGCGTGGTGGCGGGCGCCTGAGGTCCCAGCTACTCGGGAGGCTGAGGCAGGAGAATGGTGTGAACCTGGGAGGTGGAGCTTGCAGTGAGCGGAGATCGCACCACTGCACTCCAGCCTGGGCGACAGAGTGCGACTCCGTCCCAGAAAAAAAAAGTTTTTAAAAAGTTATTCAGACCGCGCGCGGTGGCTCACGCCTGTTATCCCAGCACTTTGGCGGGCTGAGGCAGGTGGATCACCTGAAGTCAGGAGTTTGAAACCAGCCTGACCAACATGGCGAAACTTCATCTCTACTAAAAATACAAAAATTAGCCGGGCATGGTGGTGTGCACCTGTAGTCCCAGCTACTCAAAAGGACTTGAACCCGGGAGGCAGAGGTTGCAATGAGCCGAGATCACGCCATTGCATTCCATCCTGGGCGAGGAGCGAAACTCCATCTCAAAAAAAAAAAAGTTATTCAAACACTTAAAACCTTTCTGATACCACAAATGACTATAGCTAACTGGATGGTATTTATATCTTTTATATCTCTACTCTTAATAGCTTAAAAAAAGCTACAAATAATTTAACCTTTTCATGAAACTTTGTATAAGTCCCTTCACCCCAGCTTCACCATACTAAGAAATATTATACCTGGTTAAACTTCTATTTGCAAATATTAGTTTCTGTTCAGGACACAATTTTTGCTGCAATCAATCTTTTCATAAACTCATCATTGGCACAAGGTTTTCATGCCAAGAAAATTTTTTCATTAAATGCATTTTGCACCATTACCACTTACTGTATTTTTATGAAAAAAGTCTGCTATAATTCTAATCCCTGCTTTCAGTTCATTGAGTTTTTCATTAAATAAAGTTTCTCATTACATGTCTTTACTATTCTGGTCGTTATTTCTTACTGTATTTTGTTTCAAAATAGCTTCCTAAATCATGTACAATTAGTGCATTAATAGTTGGTGTGCAGTATTAGTCATGTAGGAACAATCTCTACTTCCACAAGGATATATGCTCTTCTTTTGAAACACATGGCTGTGCAGTTTTTCACTGTCCCATTTATAATAAAGAGAAAAACAGTATTGTGATGTGATGATAAATGGCAGCTCCGCATCAATGTTAGGGAGACATTAGGTAGTGGTAGGAATTAAGACAAACTTAAGAACACTTGCCCAATGGCAATGACTTTCATGAATTAGAAGTATGTTTATCTGAAAACCCAAAATAACATACCTACAATAGAATATAGATTAAGTTTCTTTTGATAAAATGCAGGAAAGTAGTCCTCAGTTGGTATGCTGGTTCCAAGATCATCAGGAACCTAGGCTCTTTCTATCAGATGAGTCTTGCACCCTCTCTCAACAGCTTCCTCCTTGTGGTACAAGGTAATTGCTCTAATCATGATATCCACATTCTAACCCAACAAGAAAGAGAGGAAGGAAAAAGGCATGCTCCCTCCCTTTGGGAACACTTCCCAGAGGTTTCACACACCATTTTTCACTGACATACTATTGGCCAGAACTCCTGGTCACACCTAACTGAAAAGGAAACTATCTTTATTCCAGGTGGCCATGTCCTCAGTCAAAAAATGGGAGTTCCATTACTGTTCCCAAAAAAGAAAACAGAGACTGGGAGTAATCAACAGTCTATGGTATTTGACTACTCAACTCCAGCTAACTTACACCATGTGGGAATGTGGGCCTGTTGTGGCTAGAAATGCTCATTATCCAAAGAGAAATGAAAAATTCGTATTTTTATATGAAACTATGAAATTTTCCGATGTTGACAATTCAAAAAATTTTCATAGCCTAAACAACTCACAAATCCAATAAATCCTAGGGTTGGAAAGACCCTTATTCACTAAGGAAACAGTTTTACCAGCTCACATTCATCTATTGAATCTTTCATTCACGAGTTGAGCTCCAACTAAGTGACAATGAATAAAACAGACCAAATCCTTACCTATGCTCGAACATTCCCCTCAAGGGTGGATGTTTATTAGCATGAATTTAAAGTTGTGACTGCAGAAATGGGCATAGTGTAAGAAAGATGCAGACTTGAAAAACTGAGCATATATGACCTTATTATACTGAAGTGGAGGAAAAAGACAATGTAAATGTGTAAAATAAGGTATATTATTAAACTACAAAGGAGGGAAAAGAAGCAGAGAAAAGGAATGGGAAGTGGGAGGAGGGAACAGCATTAAAATTTTAGATGTGGTATCCAGGAAAATCTTCATTGAGAAAGGTGAATTTTGAGTAATGACCTCAAGGAAGTGAGGGACCTACCCATACAGATATCTGAGGAAAGAACATTCCAGACAAAGGGAGTATCAAGTATAAAGGCCCTGAGATAAGAGCACAATGGCATGTCAGAGGATCAGCAAGAAAGCTGAATGGAGAAGGATAATTAGGGGGATAGTGGTAACAGATTACCTCAGGTCAAGAAGGGCCTTGTAGGTACCTATAGGGCTGACAGGAAGCCATTGAAAGGTTTTGAGCAAAGGAGAGACATAATCTGACTTTGGTGTTAACAGGGGAACTCTGGTGTCAGAGTGGGGATTGGCTGAAGGAAAGTGCTATGGTCTGATTGTTTGTGTCTCCCCTAAATCCATATGTTGAAACCTAATCTCCAATGTATTAGGAGGTAGGGACTTCAGGAGGCAATTAGGTCATGAGAACAGAGCGCTGCCTTTTCCCCTTCCACCATGTGAAGACACAGCAACAAGGAACCACCATGAACCAAACAGCTAACTAGTCCTGACCAGGCACCAAATCTGCTAGTGTCTTGATCTTGGACATCTCAGCCTCCAGAACTGTAAGAAATCAATTTCTGTTGTTTAGAAGTCGCCCAGTTTAGTGTATGTTGTTATAGCAGCCCAAAGAGACTAAGGGAACAATAAGCAAAATCCAAGAAATCAGTTAAGAGGCTATTGAAATATTCCAAGCAAGAGATGATGGTGGCAGTACTAACATGATAGCAGTGGAAGCGGTGGGAAGTGGTTTTAGATATATTTTGACGAGTTGGCAGAGAGGAAGAGTCAAAGATGAGTCCAAGGATTTTGGCCTGAGCAACCAAAAGAATAGAGTTGCCACTGAATGAGGTAGAGAAGACTACAAGAAGGGGAAATACCAGTGGCTCTGTTTTGGACATTTAAGTTTGAGATACAAATTATTAATCAAATGGTGAGGCCCAGTGGGCACTCAGATATACAAATCTGGAGTTCAAGAAAAAGACACAGCTGGAAAACACATTTGGGAATCATGACCATAGAGATGGCATTTAAGCCTTTCTTACTCAGATCACCTGAAGTATGAGTGCAGCTAGATGAGAGAAGACAGCTAAGAACTGAACCTTGGAGCACTGCAAAATTTAGAGGTGGAAGATGAGGGAAAAATGGGTGAAGAGCCTAAAAAAGAATTTCCAGAAAAAGGAGAAGAGCCAGGCAAGTGTGGTATCCCTGATGTCAAGTGAAGGCAGCATTTCAAGAAAACTGTAATCAACTGTGTCAAATGATGATGATAAGTCAGCTAAGATGAGGACTAAGAAGTGACCACTGGCTCAGGCTCGCAACAACTACATCACCCCTTAGTCCTGGAAGAGGAGCAAATTTCTCCAGAAAGTTTTTCCCTGCCAGAACCAGTTTGAATTAGGAGTTTCTCTTTAGTGTTCCTTTGGCATACTTTGCTTATCTATATAATAGCACTTAATTATTATTATTATTATTATT
>NW_016814816.1:250595-256818 GCF_001698545.2 Rhinopithecus bieti | reverse complement strand
GTCTCGATCTCCTGACCTCGTGATCCGCCCGTCTCGGCCTCCCAAAGTGCTGGGATTACAGGCTTGAGCCACCGCGCCCGGCCAGCACTTAATTATTTTTAAAACATGTATTATTGTTTGCCAAGGACTACTCTAGATGGGCAATTTAAAAAAAAAAAAAAAGGTCAGAAATTCTTTCTTTCTCATGAAGCTTTCATTTTAATTGGGGTGTGGAGAGGGGCAGACAATAAACAATATTTCAGAGGAAATGTGTATAGTATGTTAGGTGATAAGTGCTATGTAGAAAAATAATGTAGAAGAGAGGCATAGGGAACGTAAGTTTTAGTTTTAAATAGCATGCTCAGAAAATGCCTCTCTGAGCAAACACTGGGAGGATTTAAGAGAGCAAGCCATGGGGGTATCTGGGAGAAAAGCATTCTAGGCAGAGGGAACAAGCACAGAAGCCCTGAGGCTAAAGCATGCCTGCCAGGTCCAAGAGATAGCAAGGAAATCTGTGTAGGTGTATCAGACTAAGCAGAAAGAGAGAGTATAGGAGATAAGGATAAAAGGTAATAGGGAGAGGTGGCAGATCACAAAGGCTCTTGTAGGTCATTGAAAAGACTTTGGCTTATTCTTTCAAACAAATGGAAAGCTTGGAGGATTTAGCAGAATGTCCTGAGGTCAGTCTGGTCATTGTTTTGATAATAAACTCTTAAGAGCAAAGGGCAACAACAGAAGCAGGGAGCTAGTTAAGAGGCTATTGTAATAAGGTAAAGTTAGGAAAACTAGTCCATTAAGGAAGAACACCAAGAGGTGGTCCACCCTGACCTAGCAAAATATCAAGGAGAGGCCAAAGGAAGAGCTAACCATTTCCTGCTTTCTGCAGGGTGAGACTGTAAATCCTTCTCTGGGTACTATCTTCTCAGAGCATTTTATCACCTGAGGCAGGCTAACTGTTGTAACAGATTAACTACAAAGTTTCAGAGGTTTAATGCAACATAAATTTGTTTATAATTCCTAGAAGATCCTTCCCCTCCACAGGGTAATTTGAGAATGCAGAATCATTCAGGGTGATGCAGGAGAAAGAGCACACAGGATTTTACTTGGTAAGTGTGAATGAGCGAGTCCTGGAAGGGACAAGCAACACTTTGCTCAAATTCCATTGGCCAGAATTCACTTTCGTGGCCTCTGCTAAACTGTAAGGAAGACTGGGAGATATAATTCAGCTGCATGCCCAGGAGAACGAGGAAACAGATCTAGTGAATACAGCTAGCCATTATCTACTATAACTGTGAGTGGGCATGCTTTTCATTTCTACTCAGCAGGCAGAGGTTGCAATGAGCTAAGATCATACCACTGCACTCCAGCCTGGGTGTCAGAGCAAGACCCTATCTAAAACAACAACAACAATAACAATGAAAAGTTGTTGCGGTGGCTCATCCCTGTAGTCTCAGCTAGTCGCCTAAGGATCACCTGAGCCCAGGAGTTTGAAGTTGCAGTGAGCTATGACTACTCTACTGCCCTCTAGACTGGGCGACAGAGCTAGACCCTGTCTCTTAAAAATAAAATAAAATAAAATAAAATAAAATAAAATAAAATAAAATAAAATAAAATCTCACCATTTCTTTGCCCATCACTGTTTTCCCTTACAATAACTCTTTTCTTAAGCGTTCTGAACAAGTCTAATTTTTCCTCATCCTAATCTAGAAAAAACAGCTGAAACAAATGAGCTGTAACTAAATGACTCACAAACTTTGCTTTGGGGGTATGTCACAGCTCCTTCATCCTCATTTCCTAGAATGCTTTATCTGCAGAATTGCTTAAAAATAGATAGGGAACTCGTTTTAAATGCATTAAATGGATATATAAAACCAAGAACAACAGAGATAAAAGGTACCATTTTTTAAATCACATCAATTTGCAGGGTCAGCTCTTGATGATCTATGCCAAAGAAAAAGAAACATGAGTAATATAAAGCAATTTACAATTTCTTTTCTTCACTTAGGAAGTCAGTCATGGCCAGGCCCAGTGGCTCATGCCTGTAATCCCAGCATTTTGGGAGGCCAAGGCAGGCGGATCATAGGGTCAGGAGTTTGAGACCAGCCTAACCAACATGGTAAAACCTTGTCTCTACTAAAAATACAGAAAAATTAGCCGGGCATGGTGGTGCACACCTGTAATCACAGCTACTCAGGAGCCTGACGCAGGTAAATCGCTTGAACTCGGGCGGTGGAGGTTGCAGTGAGCTGAGACCGTGCCATTGCACTCCAGGCTGGGCAACAAGAGCGAAACTCCGTCTCAAAATAAAAAAAGGAAATCAGTCACTAACACATATATGCTCATCTCTACTCAGTCTGATTTTTAAAGCTGGCCTCCACTGTCATTTATGCCAAAAGATCTGTAAACACTGATTAACTGTCTACAGTAAACACTGATTAACTGACTACAGATTATACCATATGATAAATCATTTTGAAAATATATCTTAAACTGTAAAATAAAAACATTCTAATAACAGTTTAAAATGTACATTTCAATCAAAGACTATGTTCCTTGGACAAGTAAAAATAATTTGACTAATTTGATATTCTTGTATGCAACCAAGGTTCACACATATTGTCTAATAAATATAATCCCCTAGGTCAGACTTGGTGGCTCATGCCTGTAATCCCAGCACTTTGGGAGGCCAAAGTAGATGGATCATCTGAGGTCAGGAGTTCAAGACCAGCATGGCCAACATGGCGAAACCCGTCTCTACTAAAAATACAAAAATTAGGTGGGCGCCCGTAATCCCAGCTACTCGGAGGCTGAGGTGGGATAATTGCTTGAACCTGGGAGATGGGAGGTTGCAATGAGCTAAGATTGCACCACTCCACTATAGCCTGGGTGACAGAGCAAGACTCCATCTTTAAAAAATATATATATATGTGTGTGTGTGTGTGTACTTATATACATTATATATATAAAAACTCTATATGAGTATATATATAAAAACTCTATATGATACCTATAATATATATATATATATAAAATCCCCAGTGCCTCATTTTGCTTACCACAATTTTATTAGGGTAGCATTGCTATGGTCTGAATGTTTGTCCTCCTAAATTCGTATGTTCAAACCTAATCACCAATGTGATGATATTAGGAGAGAGGGCCTTTTGGAGATGATTAGATCATGAGGATAGGAGCCCTCACATATGGTATTAGTGCCTTTATAAAAGAGGCCCCAGATTGCCCCTTTCGTAGAAAGAGACATCAAGGCTGGGTTCAGTGGCTCATTCCTATAATCCCAGCACTTTGGGAGTCTAGGGTGGGAGGATGGTTTGAGATCAGGAGTTCGAGGCCAGCCTGGGCAAAATGGCAAAACCCCATCTCTAAAAAAAAATACAAAAATTAGCTGGGTGCGGTGGTGCATGCCTGTGGTCCCAGCTACTTGGGAAGCTCAGGTGGAAGGATTGCTTAAGCCCAGGAAGTTAAGGCTGCAGTGAGCTGTGATTGTGCCACTGTACTCCAGCCTGGGTGACAGAGTGAGACCCTGACAAGAAAGAAGAAAGAAAGGGAGGAGGAGAGAGAAGAAGGGAGGAAGGGAGGGAGGGAGAAAAAAAAAAGAAAGAGCCATTGATAAATCAAGAAAGACTGCACCAAACACTGAATGTGCTAGCTGCTTGATCTTGGTCTTCCTAGCCTCCAGAACTGTGAGAAATACATTTCTGCTCTTTACAAGCTACTCAGTGTGGTAACAACTTGATCAGACTAAGACAAGAAGTCTTTTGGAAATATTCAAAACCTATAAAAAATTTAAGAGATGGGCATGATGGCACATGCCTCTAGTCCCAGATACTCAGGAGGCTGAGGCAGGAGGATTGCTTGAGCCCAGGAATTTGAGGTTGTGGTGCACTATGATTGCATCTGTGAATAGCTGCTACACTCTAGCCTGGGCAACATAGTGAGACTCCATCTCTAAAAAGAAATTTTTTAACAGAGTATCATACAATATGTAAAATCTAATATATAAATCCTAATGTTTTTATAAAATCTTATAAAATGTGATAGCCTCTTAATAAAAGTATTCTTTTTTCTTACCCCAAATTGATAAGCCTTTCAATCACTACACTAAAAATGTAATGATTATCCAAGAAAGTAATCATCCAGGATTGATAATAAAATATACAGGTTATCTCTCCAAAAGCAGGTATATCTAGGGAATAAGAATAAAATGTACAACGTGAAAAGACATAGATAAAACTCATTAAAATTCTTTTCATTGGTTATTTCATTGCCATCCAAAGTATGGCTGGTCTTCTATTGGAGGGGCCTCAAAATTTGTGTTTTTTAGCATTTATCCTCAGTGATTATTAAAATCAGGCTAATTTGGGAAACACCAACCTAGCATAAACGATACTCCTCCAGGAAGACAGAGCCTCCATTTGATGAATTGTTATGTAAACCTATAAGGTACATTAGACATCAGTTAACTGTTATTACATAAAACTTAGAGTAACACATAGCACAAAAAATTATGAGTAATATGCAGTGCCAATAACATATAGTGTCTAGTACAGAGTCCCAAAACTCATGAGAGTTAAATGGAGTTTTAAAGTGTAAATATTTTTTATGTTTTCTTGTTTATTGTTTCCATTAAATCACTAAAATATAGTTTTTCCTGATGGTATATTATTTACCCATGCAATAAAATATAAATTATGATAGTAGTCTTATCTATTTAAAGAGCAGTTTATTGTTATGAAATGTAGGAAATGAGAATTTTAACTAGATACTATGTTAAATTTGGCCTTCACAAAACTGTGATATCAAGATAAACTGATTGCATAAACATTCAGGTAATACAGTTGGCACAGAAAGCATTTTTATGATATTCGAAGTCAGATCACAGTTAATTTCATGATCATAATAAGCAGCAATTCTTCACAGTCAAAAATCATGAGTATTTTCAAATGATTGGGGTTTACAGGAAAATAATTATATTGATTGTTATAATAACTTAAGGGATGTTCTCATTCTGTATCTCACATTGCCTTGGAGATATTAATTTTATATATATCTTAGATATGTGAGCAGGATTACCAGAAAGAAAATGATTTTTCTGGAACTCATAGTTTGCATTTCAATGCCAAAAAAAAAATTAAAAGGATGAAGCCTTTAAGTCTGGCAGGCTACAGATACCTTGTGGTAAAGAAACAAGATGTGGGAATGGTTGATAGTCACTTACTCAACGAACCTATCATATTGCAATTATGTTCTTCCTCTGATGATATCAGAGTTATCATTATGAAATCTATATAAAATAAACATAGGAAAATATTGTAAAGCATTTAAATATGAAACTCACAAAAGTACATTCCACAACTTTTCTAAATTTCTTTTTGCCATCTACATATTTATTTAGCACCCACCGTTTGTAGGCTAATATCCTAGGCACCACAGATATAAAGAGAGAGTAGATAAAATATCTTCCCTTTAGGGTTTATAGTGCTGCTGGGGAGGCAATGATAAATATCAGAAAAGATAGGTCACACGTAAGGTGTCTCAGCAACTCTAACAGAATCATTTAGAGTGTGTGTTAAAATGCACATTCCTTGGCCCACTCTCCAGATGTATTAAATCAGCATGTCAAAATAATTTTCAGGAACTTGCATATAACATCCCAAGGATTGTGACTCTCAGCAAAGTTTGAGAATCACTGGTAAAAGTTAAATCCATATGATACATAGAGTAAGAAGTTGACAGGGTTCAATTTTCTCTTAAAGAATAAAATATAGCGACAAAAATAAAATTGTAATTATGCATAAGGGTTTTCATTGCCTCAAGAGAATACCAAAGGCACTCTACAAATTACTAATAGTTTAGTAAAGACAAAGGATTTACAACCATTAAACAAAAATTAAAATTCTTATATTTACATTTAGAAAATGTAATTTAAAAATACATATACCAGGCCAGGCACAGTGGCTCATACCTGTAATCCCAGCACTTTGGGAGGCTGAAGAAGGAGGTTCTCTTGAGACCAGGAGTTTGAGATCAGTCTGGGCAACATAGCAAGATCCTGTCTCTACAAAAAATTAAAAAATTAGCCCCCATGGTGGTGCATGCCTGTAGCGCTAGCTACTCTGATGCCAAGGCTGGAAGATCGCTTAAGCCCAGAAGTTCAAGGCTGCAGTGAGCTATAATTGTGTCACTGCACTGTAGCCTGGGGCAACAGAGTGAGACCCTGTCTAAAAAA